>NC_041389.1:134103221-134124163 GCF_002162155.2 Triticum dicoccoides
GGTGGTGTCGGGGCGGCACTGGGGCGGCGGGGCGATGGTGGCGTCAAGGGCGGCGAGGCGACGGTGGTGTCGGGGCGGGGCGACGGTGACGTCGGGAGAGGAGATCGGGGAAGGGGATCGCGGGCGAGGGCGAGGGAGAGAGAGGGAATCGGTACGAAGTAGGGGCGCACAATACTAATGGCGCACCACCCCTCGGTGCGCCATAAGTACATTAGTAGTTTTGCAAAAAAAGGAATAAAAAAAATAATAATAAAACAACATTAGTGGCGCACTCTCTGGCAGGTGCGCCATTACTAGTTGTAACTAGTAATGGCGCACTACCTATGGATGCGCCATTAGTATGTTTGGACAGGCGCACTAGTTCAAATTTTTTTTTTGATACTAATGGCGCACCGTGTGCCAGGTGCGCCATTAGTAGTTTCAACTCTAATGGCGCATCAGAAGGTGGTGCGCCATTAGTATATACTAATGGCGCACCACTTGTCTGGTGCGCCATTAGTGTCAATCCCATCTATAGCCCTTTTTCTAGTAGTGTTACTAGCATCACAACAGAGCCAATAATGTTGTTGTACATGTAGACCCATGGTACCCACGCTTTGTATTTTTTCACTGCTGCTTTGTCTTGAACTGATATGATTTGAATTGTGTCTCTATTTTGATTTGGCAAGACAATGTAGTGACCATAGGACATAGATATATGTTTGTTTGATACTTTTATTATGTACTAGTACTTGGCAATAGAAGACTTGGTAGTTTAATCCTGTCCACCTTACTAATGAACTGGTTCACCGAAATGAGTTTCATATACTAGTACATGCTAAACTTGTTATGTGTCTGCTTGTTTCTTCTTTTAGAATGCTGACAGAATATTGGGGAAGAGTGCCTTATTAAGCAATGGTAAAGGAAGTAATGCAGATAAGGTTCAGGATAGTGACACATCCTTGTTGGTCTCCAACAAAGCTGATAAAACAGCTAAGGAAGACTATCTTGAAGACAGCGAGACAACCCCAAAGTCCTGTCTTGGTTTAGTGTTCGAGTTACTGGCCACTACCGCTTGCACAAGCTATTCAAACTCACTGGCTAAATCAGTTCGGTTTCTTGAGTCTCAACTACAAGCTGAAAGACATCGACCAGCTGTGCTGCGACAAGAAGTGGAAGGACTGCGGAAGTCCGTGGAGCATTCAGATGCATACTTTCTAGTGCAACAGCAAGCATTGGAGGATTTTAGCGCCAAACAGGACAAAGTAATCAGCTTGCTAAGCTTATTGCCAGCATGGTGGATACCCAGGATAACGTTTCTTGAGCTCTTCTGAAGTTGTTTCAATTATGCTCTTGTTTTGCTGCCGCGTTTATTTGCACTGGTGGCCAATTTTAGCGGCTAGTGTATGTAATATGCTGCTTTGTTCCCTATATTTGCACTGGTGGCGAACTTTGATGCCCAGTGGTTGTAATATGTGAAATAGCGGTAATAGGCTAGCGTTAATTGCTTGCTTATTTATTTCCTTATTGTCTTGTTTAGTTGTTTGCTTGTAGTCACTGCAGTTCTTTTTCTGTGTTTTTATAGTGGCCACAATAGCCTATTTTTGGTAACTAGGCCAAAATAATCATGGCAACACACGGACAGTTGTAACCATGGGCCTCCTGTAGGCCGTATGATCCATGGGCCTTCTTCCGGCCGTAGGATCCATTGGCCTTCTATATGGGCCTTAGGGTCCATGGGCCTTCTACGGCCCGTAGGGTCCATGGGCCTTCTACGGGCCATACAATCCATGGGCCTTCTATGGGCCGTAGATCCATGGGCCTCATACGGGCCGTAGATCCATGGGCCTTCTACGGGCCGTAGATCCATGGGCCTTCTACGGGGCATATCATCATTTCGCCAATCATGGGCCGTACTATTCGTGGACCATAACGGGCCGTTAATAGACCGTATTTGATAACTCTATGAAAACAGCACAACGGGTTTTTTTTGACATGAAAACGGCCCAACGTATTAACGGTCCGCAAACAGGCCGACTGTAACGACGGGCTGAATTTGGCCCACAAGCAGAAAATGACAGTAACGGGTCGTATGTAACCGAATGCTACAAATGAGCCCAAGAATCATTGGGCCCTGAGAAGGCCAAAAGATAACTTGGGCTGGAAACGGCCCAATAGAATAATGAGCCGTTGATGGGTATAAAGTGATACACTGTCCATTACGGGCCAGTTTCACCATGGGCTGTTAATGGGCCAAGAGTTACAAAGGGCCTCATATGGGCCGAAAGAAGTCATGGGCCACACATGGGCCGGAAGTTAAAACGGTCTGGAATCATATTGGACGGCCCAGATGACACTACTGGGCCTAATTCGGATAGGGCGTAACGGGCCCTGGGTTAGCGGGCTGTAAATGGGCTATATGCAAACAGGCCGTTAACAGGCTTTTCGTGGGCCGTCCCGCCACCTTTTTACCAAGTCAAACGGGCCGGCCTTTTCACAGGAATGGGCCTCTGTTGGGCCGTGCCACATGTCGCCGTATCATAGGCGCCTTCGGTCCAATGAGCGGATGACATCTGTCCTGACGGTGAGCCGACACGTGTTTCCTCCAGCCAATGATGATTTTACACGTGGAAAATCCCCATTGGTCGGGGCTGTTAACGGGTTATCGGCTCCAAAACCTGACCCGATAGCTTAATGGCGTTCCGTTACAGTGGATGCCACGTGTCGGTCACCCTTGATGAAAGCACTTCTGTGACGCGCGATTTATCGTCATGGAAGTGGACACTTCCATGATGATAATTTTTGTAATGTCATGGAACACTTCTATGACAGCACAGGTATGACTATCTTGATTCTGTCATAAAATCGTCATGGATGTACATGCATGACAAAAAACGCGACCTACTGTGACAAACACGTATCATCACGGAAGTGTATTTTTTTGTAGTGACACTCTTACTTATCGAAAGGACTACGATAGATCCCCTATACTTGTGGGTCATCAAGACTCTATTCTGGCGCCGTTGCCGGGGAGTGAAGCGCCTTTGGTGAGTGGAACTTGGTAAGGAAACATTTATATAGTGTGCTGAAATTTTCTGTCACTTGTTACTATGGAAACTAATCCTTTGAGGGGCTTGTTCGGGGTATCTTCGCCCCGACCAGTATAGCAAAGAGTTGCTCCTCAACCTACTGAACCTACTGAAAATGTTTACTTTGAGATTCCTTTGGGTATGAAAGAGAAACTGCTAGCTAATCCCTTTGCAGGAGATGGAACATTGGATCCCGATTTACACCTTATCTTTGTGGATGAAGTTTGTGGATTATTTCAGCTTGCAGGTATTCCTGATGATGTTGTCAAAAGGAAGGTCTTCCCTTTATCTTTCAAGGGAGATGCATTGACATGGTATAGGCTATGTGATGATATGGGATCTTGGAACTATAAACGATTGAAGTTGGAATTTCACCAGAAGTTCTATCCTATGCATCTTGTTCATCGTGATCGTAATTACATATATAATTTCTGGCCTCACGAAGGAGAAAGCATCTCTCAAGCTTGGGGGAGGCTTAAGTCAATGTTATATTCATGCCCCAATCGTGAGCTCTCAAGAGAAATGATTATTCAAAAAATTTATGCTCGGCTTCCTCTCAATGATCGCACCATGCTCGATACTTCCTGTGCTGGTTCTTATATGCTGAAGACTACTGAATTCAAGTGGGATTTATTGGAAATAATTAAACGCAACTCTGAAGATTGGGGTTCCGACAATGGTAAGGAGTCAGGTATAACACCTAAGTTTGATTGTGTTAAATCTTTTATGGATACCGATGCTCTTCGTGGATTTAGTGCTAAATATGGACTTGACTCTGAGATAGTAGCTTCTTTCTATGAATCTTTTGCTGCTCACGTTGATCTCCCTAAAGAGAAGTGGTTTAAATATAATCCTCCCACTGAAGTAAAAGTAGTTGCACCTATTACAGTTGGAGAAAAGACTATCACTTATAATGATCCTATTGTTCCTACTACTTATGTTGAGAAACCACCTTTCCCTGTTAGGATAAAGGATCATGCTAAAGCCTCAACTGTTGTTCGTAAGAGTAATGCTAGAACATATACACCTCCTGAGTAAATTAATGTTGAACCTAGTATTGCTATGGTTAAAGATCTCTTGGATGATAATATAGATGGGCATGTTATTTACTTCTGTGGTGAAGCTGCTAATATTGCTAGGCTAGATGCTAAGATACATAGTCCTGTTGTAGGCATGCCTGTTATTTCTATTAAAATAGGAGATCATTGTTATCATGGCTTATGTGATATGGGTGCTAGTGCTAGTGCAATACCTATTTCCTTATATAATGAAATTATGCATGATATTGCACCCGCTGAGTTAGAAGGTATTGATGTTACAATTAAGCTTTCCAATAGAGATACTATTGCACCAGTTGGGATTGTTAGAGATGTCGAAGTCTTGTGTGGGAAAGTTAAATATCATGCTAATTTTCTTGTTCTTGGTTCCCCACAAGATGACTTTTGTCCCATTATATTTGGCAGACCCTTCTTGAATATTGTTAATGCTAGGATTGATTGCAAAAAGGATGTTGTTACAATTGGCTTAGGGGATATGTCTCATGAGTTTAATTTTGCCAAGTTCCGTAGACAACCCCGTGATAAAGAATTGCCTAGTAAGGATGAAATTATTGGTCTTGCTTCTATTGTCGTACCTCCTACTGATCCGTTAGAACAATATTTGCTAGACCATGAAAATGATATGTTTATGAATGAAAGAAGGGAAATAGATGAAGTATTCCTTCAACAGGGTCCTATTTTGAAACACAACTTACCTGTTGAAATCCTAGGGGATCCCCCTCCACCCAAGGGTGATCCCGTGTTTGAGCTCAAACCTTTACCTGGTAATCTTAAATATGCTTATCTTGATGAAAAGAAAATATATCCTGTTATTATTAGTGCTAACCTTTCAGAGCAAGAAGAGGAAAGATTATTGAAAACTCTGAAGAAGCACCGTGATGCTATTGGATATACTCTGGATGATCTTAAGGGCATTAGTCCCACTCTATGCCAACACAAAATAAAAGTGGAGAAAGATGCCAAACCTCCTCAACGACGGTTAAATCCTAAGATGAAAGAAGTGGTAAGAAAGGAGATACTAAAGCTCCTTGAGGCAGGTATAATATATCCCGTTGCTGATAGTGATTGGGTAAGTCTTGTCCATTGTGTTCCTAAGAAGGGAAGTATTACCATCGTTCCTAATGATAAAGATGAATTGATCCTGCAAAGAATTATTACAGGTTATAGGATGGTAATTGATTTCTGTAAATTAAATAAAGCTACTAAGAAAGATCATTACCCTTTACCTTTTATTGATCAAATGCTAGAAAGACTATCCAAACATACAAATTTCTGCTTTCTAGATGGTTATTCTGGTTTCTCTCAAATACTTGTGTCAGCGGAGGATCAATCAAAAACTACTTGTACTTGCCCTGTCGATACTTTTGCTTATAGACGTATGCCTTTTGGTTTATGTAATGCACCTGCTACCTTTCAAAGATGCATGATGTCTATATTCTCTGACTTTTGTGAAAAGATTTGTGAGGTATTCATGGATGATTTCTCCGTTTATGGATCCTCTTTTGATGATTGCTTGAGAAACCTTGATCGAGCTTTGCAGAGATGTGAAGACACTAGTCTCATCTTGAATTGGGAAAAGTGCCACTTTATGGTTAATGAAGGCATTGTCCTGGGGCATAAAATTTCTAGAAAAGGTATTGAAGTTGATAAAGCTAAAGTTGATGCTATTGAAAAGATGCCGTGTCCCAAGGACATAAAAGGTATAAGAAGTTTCTTTGGTCATGCCGGTTTTTATAGGAGGTTCATTAAGGACTTCTCTAAAATCTCTAGGCCTCTGACTAATTTATTCCAAAAAGATATTCCTTTTGTCTTTGATGATGAATGTGTAGAAGCATTTGAAATACTTAAGAGAGCTCTGATCACTGCACCTATTGTTCAGCCACCTGATTGGAATTTACCCATTCAAATTATGTGTGATGCTAGTGATTATGCTGTAGGTGTTGTTCTAGGGCAAAGAGTTGATAAGAAATTGAATGTTATCCAGTATGCTAGTAAAACTCTTGATACTGCCCAGAGAAATTATGCTACTACTAAAAAAGAATTCTTAGCAGTTGTGTTTGCTTCTGATAAGTTCAGACCTTACATGGTTGATTCTAAAGTTACTATTCACACTGATCATGCTGCTATTAAATATCTAATGGGAAAGAAAGATGCTAAGCCTAGACTTATTAGATGGGTTCTCTTGCTTCAAGAATTTGATTAGCATATTATTGATAGAAAGGGAGCCGAGAACCCCGTTGCAGACAACTTGTCTAGGTTAGAGAATGTTCTTGATGACCCACTACCTATTGATGATAGCTTTCCAGATGAGCAGTTAGCAGTCATTAATGCTACTCGTACTGCTCCATGGTATGCTGATTATGCTAATTACATTGTTGCTAAATTTATACCACCTAGTTTCACATACCGGCAAAAGAAAAAGTTCTTTTATGATTTAAGACATTACTTCTGGGATGACCCACACCTTTATAAAGAAGGAGTAGATGGTGTTATTAGACGTTGTGTACCTGTGGCACCCCGATCCGCATGGAGCAGGGGGCCTTCAACATCAGCCCAGGATAACACCTGACGCACGACAGGTCCATGATACAGCATTCCAGGTACAAGAATATTCATCAAATACATGTGTATATGATTACATCAGTGATGAATATAATCTTCTGGCATAGCCTTGAGGCTATTTACACGGCATCGGAAGTCTATTATAATGGCGGCGGAAGTCTTGGCAGCATAACACTCTGGCTGGGCTCCACAACTCACAGGACTGGCAAGGTTATGGCCTAGCACGGTGGAACAAGTGAACAACCTACAAAACTGGCATGACACGCCAGGTCAGTACATTGAATGTACTTGCAAGACAACCAAATACATAGCATCCAACCAAGCAGAAGACAGAGCAAGAACCAAGCGTAAGCAACAACTAGCTCACATTAGGAACTAAGCATGGAATAATATCAACCGAAGACATAAATCCAACTAACATCATGGCATCCACTAGCATGGCAACAACATGTTATATCAAATTTATTTCTAACATGGAAACAGCAAAACATAGCATATCATCTTAATCATATCCATCAAAGCATGGCATGGCATCATGAAACTTTGCTGAATATAAACTACCAATCATATCAAAATGCAGACATAGCATGTTAACTATATGCAACCATCTCATGTTCTACCATGGTTCTTTAAAAGCAAACATATTACTCATGCAATGCAACCAAACTTGTGCACTGAGTCCCTCGGACTATCTTACCAACGGTGATCACCTTGTTTCATGATCACAAACAAAAACAAAACCCGTGATGCTTAAGGCGATCACAACCCGACCACTAAATGGCCCGTGATCCTTATAGCGATCACAACCCGACCAACAACTGGCCCATGATCCTTATGGCGATCACAACCTGACCAACAACTGGCCCGTGATCCTTACGGCGATCACAACCCGACCAACAACTGGCCGGTGATCCTTACGGCGATCACAACGACATTAATCAACTTAATTATTTTAGTTGTATCCTCCATTTAGACCAAGACCCGATAGTGTACCCTACTACAAACTTATGCCCATAACCGAGGACACGGCTATCAATAGTTTCAAATACACACTCTGCAGAGGTAGCGCACTGTACCCACACCACGGAACCCATGGCCTTGTCATCCCATTCGGGTGGACCAACGGCATTCCAACGAAGCCGATCTACTGTCATGACACTCTCCCAGCCACTCCGACTCACTCCCCACTAGGCTAGTCCTGGGTGGCCCCGTGTCTACCTCCAAACACCTCGACCACCATCATGCCCACGATCCACTCTGGGATCCGGTACCAAAATTAACTTACAACGGGCTCACAAGGTTATGCTCCGCCTACCTGATCAGGGTAGCGCGCGTCCATAACCTTCCCTAGTTGGACGCACCGACCAGAGGCACGACAATAGACCGCATTAAGGCCATCCCATACCGTCAAATGTGGCTGCACTGGAAAAAGTTCGATTTGGCGGCACTATGACTCGATCCCATCGATGACAGAGGGGTGTTATTATTAAGTCATATTATTATCTTCTCCATCATCAGTCATCATACCAACATTTTAACATGAATGCAACGATGAGCATACATCATACCAATGCTTTAACAAAACATCGAGCTTCTCAAGTGAACACTTACATCATAAAGAACATGACAATCCGAAGTACTAACATATCCATGGTACATTACCATCAACATAGCATTTTATAATGATGACATGAAAATAAAGTAGAATAGCGACATGGCATCATCCATAACAACATTCTAATTATCATGGCAAGAGGATATCATGAACACACAAGCATGCATGGTAAGCATAATAAAATAACTGTAGACGAAAACAATAAGAAACAACTGCAACTACACACACACAAGGTGCAGGCAAAGTCAACATGCAAGTTCGGGGCTTATGATAAGAGGTTGGCTTGCCTGGAGGTCGACAAATACTTCGGGAAGAAGTGAGAAACGACCGTGGATTTTTTTTGCTGGAAATAGTTCTCTCTCGGAGGGGGCTGTTTACGGACAAGGGAAAAGTAGTCATTTTCAGTATGTTAGACCATAGTGAAAACGATGGGAACGGAACAGGCTCGACGAGACGAAGACATGGGTGTTGGATTTACCTCAAACGGAGCTACGGGTAAAAAGATACGGACGTTTAAAACTCAGGGACTTTTCTGTAAAAATGCTTCTACAAACAAGTCCCTCGCTGTTTTAAACCGAACACGTCTTTCTCAGAATACGTCTTCGATCAGGGAAAACGGCTTCGGCGGGGGCGCTTCCACTTATACACGCTGGTGCTGACTAGGTTAAAGGGCAGAGGCGGGGCCGGGCTGCAGTGCCGCTGACAGGTGGGGCCGCAGGGCCTGCCTCGCCAGCCTGGCTAGGTCAATGCCTCAGTCGACCGCTTCCTTTCTCCTCCCCGACGCACGCCCGCGGGACAGAGGGTGGCCGCGCTCCGGCGATGAGCACTGGCGACACGGGCCACATTCGGCGATGCTCCGGCCACCGGCGTGATCCTTGGGGAGCGGCGCATCCGTTCCACCACTCCATGGACTTTAGAGATGAGGGGAGCGACGGCGGCTTCGAGCACGGCGGACGGCGGGGGAAGGGCTTCGGCCGTCGGCGTGGGGAGGGGTTCCGGCGAGGGAATGAGGGGGTTGAGGCTACGGGGAGGTCTTCGGACCAAGGGGAGTGCACTAGTGGTGGAGGTACAGCGAGGGCAGCGAGGCAGCGCCGGAATTGAGCAGCGCCCGAGGCGGCGGCCATGGCGATGAGGAGAGGATGGGGAGCTCCTGGAGCTCAGTTGACTGGCTAGGGAGATCTCTGGGAGGGAGGGGGAGCTGCTAGAGTGCTCAGACGAGGCGTGGACGGGCTATTTATAGCCGAGGCAGGGGCACACGAGCCGGGCTCTGCCGAGCGCGTCCGGCCATGGCTCTGCCGTGCTCAGCAGCCACGGGGAGGAGGGGGAAGATGACGAGGGGGTCTCGATGAGCGCCAGAGGCTCACGGAGACGAGGGGCACTCACGGACGAGAGGAGGAAGAGGACACCAGGGAGGAAATCGACGATGGCCATGGGCGCACTGCTTGACCCTTGGCACGGCTCGTCGGAGAAGAAAACGGAGGGGGCGCGGGGTCCAGGCGAATGGCGACGATGATGCGGAGCTGAAGGACATTAATGGCAAGGTCAGGGACGGTCGGAGCAGCGTTGACGTCGAGAACAGTGGCTAGACCACCGTTTTGGCAGGCTGCACACGTGGTCACCGCTGGCATAGCGTGGTCTGGAGGTTTTACAGCGGTTAAACCATGTCTACTGCATAGTCCTTCCAGCGTGGAGTATTACTACGGTAAATAGACAGGCAGAGACAAAGGGAGTGGAGTAAACCAAGCTCCACAAGTTTACTGCTGTAAACTTGTCAATGTCCTAGAGGTAAAACCAGAGAGGGTAAATGGTAACTTTTATGTTTGGTAGGCTTAGGGTAGAAAGGACTACAATCCTGGGGGTTTTGAGATCATTAGGGCAAATATTTAGCATAATTGCAGTGCAACTGCTAAATCTGGTCCAGAACCCAAATGATGATGAAGCACTCACTATGGGGGTTGGATTGAGCTATAACTTGGCAAATCCTCATGATTTGGTCATATGTAGACGCTGCAAATAGATCATACCAAGTGGGCTTACCAAATTGGTACTTGCTTCACAGGCATCAGCTTTGACCAGAACCTTGGGAAAATTCTAGGAAAATATTGGCTACATGAAATGAGCCAAACTCCTGGGTAGGTGGGTTATATGGATAGGAGAAGGCTTGGAAATATTTTCAGCCAAAATGGAGCAAGATAAAACATACTTGCTTCACAACCTGAAAATATGGACAGAATACAAGAATTGCTCCTGTGCTCACATAGATCAATGAAATGATCTTAATTTGGGTGAAGGCTAATGATTTGGGATACTTGACAAGATGGAAGAGTTTCATCTCATTTGGAAACTCTATGAAGGTACTTCCTTCACAAACTTTTACTCTGGTCAGAAACTTTGGAAAATTGCAAAGGGAGCTAGGATGATTGGATTGAGCTCATATTTGGTATCCTTGGGTGATTTATCAACATTAATCACCCTACCAATTTGCAGCTCAAATGGAATTAGGAATAAAACACTTCCTTTGCAAAATTTCAGAGAAGGCAAAAACTTGCATTGGATCATGTGCCAAATTTTTGACTTGAGGAACAGGAGATGATGATGGAACTAGTGATTATATAACAAGGAAAAGCTCCACAATTTATGTGAGAATTTTCCCTGCTATAAAAATAATAGTTCCTTTAGGAAATGGCAGAAATGCAATATTGGTATTAAATAGGAAAAGGCAATTTTCCTTATTTAATTATGGCCAATATGATTGCCGGAGATTGGATTAGGCATAATTATCAACTCCACAAATACACATGAATTTAGGAGATGTCTAGATATGCCTTTTGATTTTATTTCTCAGAAGGGCAAGAAAAGGAATAAATCATAATTCAAAAATATTGCATGGGACTTGGCAATATTTTTGCATATCCAAGGTTTAGAAGGATAGAAGGGTCTCTAGGAACAGATGGGATGATCAACAGAACCAGGAAAATGATAGCCCCTTTGAAATCACAAAGGGCATAATCAATCTCCAAAAATTTGGAATTTGGATTTGAGAAGGTTTAGAATGATGCAACTAAGGTCTTGCCCACTGAAAAGACATGAGTAAGTTTTTAAAGGTTGGAAATGACAAGAATTCTCAGAATCATCAGCAAAACTCAAGAGAAAGATTTTAAAAATGAGTGCCAGGAAGGAAGAACAACAGAAAAATTGATAACCCAATTTTGGGGCTGTTACAAACCTTCCCCCCTTAAAAGAATCTCGTCCTCGAGATTCCTAGGGTTATAGCACAAAGAAAAAGACAATCACTCCGGAGAAAAACCTCTGGGTTAATTTTAACCCTTTGGTCAAATTCGAACGAGTTGAGGCACCAAGAAAAATTTCGCGGATTCCTCCATGAAATGTAGGTGTCGAGGTAGAATCGGCGTTGAGATTTGTATCGGCGAGTTGTAATGGATCGCGAGAAATAAAGCTGGCAGTGTTTCTTCGGAAACACAATCGGGTTCACGAAAAGAATCAGGGACGAGAAATGGCCAGATAAAAATGGCCTCTTCGAGGTTCTAGGTTTGGAAAACCTGGCACACGGGGTATGCACAGATAGAGAGGGATATGTGACTTTGCATTCCCCCGAGTACTGCTTAACGGTACTCGTGGGTGAACCGGGTATGCGTGCAGTGTGCAGTAAAATCTGAACAAACAGACGGAAGCAATAAACAAGCAACGGAAAAACACACCAGACAAATCACACTAGGGTGTTTTAATGCTAGTGGGTATATGTACTCCTGGCATACATATACCTACACCAGCGCGCATTTTATTAGAGACTCGGGATGTGTCAATGTTGTTTTCAGTGTATGTGTCATACTGATTTAAAATCTTGTTAGCACACATTGCCAACCCTGTCAAACATTTCTGCTTGACAGAGAGACAAGCAAAAACAAACACACAAACAAAAGCAAGCAAGCAAATAACACAGTATACGGGTTACAATAGTAGCAACATACAACAAGCACAAACACACTACGCGCTAATCGAAACTACTCACTCCGGGATACATGGTTCTATCCTCATATCGGGGATGAACTGACAGACTGATTGACTAGCAAGAACCACTAACTGCGTGACAGAAGTCAGGCAGAAGACTGGCCTTGCTGGGGCTCTCCTTGAGGACGAAGACTGGGCCAATCTCCATATTCATCGTCTGACACTTCTATGGGTTGGGGCGGTGGGGCTGAAATTGCTCCAGGAAAATGCAGCTGATGGATCCGGAGAAGAGACTTGTCGAGGGTGATGATGTTTGGCTTGGGCCATAGCACAGGCTGAGAGGATAGCATTGGTTCGGATGGCGTTGGACCAATAGCTTGAGATGCGAAATTACGAGCCTCACGGTAAGCTTCCTTGACGACTCGTACCACATTATTGTCTATGGCTCTAAACTCGGCAAGCAGCATCGAAATCAACATCCCCTGGGCAGTGATGTACTGCACCAGGCGAGCGATTGCAGGATCATCTCCTTGGCTAACGGAAGAAGGCTGCATTACTGTGTTTGACACAATGGGGAAAAAGCAGAACTCCTGCCTTGTTGCTACATGCGGGAAGTTGGTTCGGAGGTGAAGGATAGCCTCCACAGCGGCGGCTTGATTGGCCAAACCAGAGGTAGGCATGGCTCTACCCTGTAAAACCAAAGGTTGGACATCTACTGTAGGGCCTAGGCTGATGTGCACTATTGCCGCAAAGCAATGAAGGTGAGGGACGGGTGCCGATTGGAACACCAGGTAATCGGGGCTAGTCTTACCACAAATGCTTTGGTGAGCATCTCGACAAGAAGGGGTGGAAAACCAGGGTGGTTGACGGCATAGGTGCGGGTGTAATACGTGGGGGTTTTGGAGCTACTAGCCATGACTCGGGTGCTACTAGCTAAGCTTCTCTGCAGGGACATTGTGGACTGAGGAGCGAGCGATACAGATAGCGGAAATGGCATTTATAGGCAGCTACGCGGGACAGGCCCGCATGGCGTGGCCCCTTTCCCTTAATGGTGACGGGAAAGCAGTGCGGCCGACCAGAAAGGATAGGATTGCTACACGTTTCACGGATAACTAGGCGGGGACAACGGGGTGAGGATGTGTCGGTCCCGACTGCACCGCCTGTTGATTAACAGTGGCCATGCCGGATGCCAGGGATGGGTCAAATCCCTTAGGGTCATTACAGGTTGATGGTGGCGGTAATCTAATGCTAGGATAATCTATGCCAGCTTGGCTGCTCTGATACCAAGCCCTGCGGCACCCCGATCCGCATGGAGCAGGGGGACTTCGCACGTCAGCCCAGGATAACACCTGACGCACGACAAGTCCATGATACATCATTCCAGGTACAAGAATATTCATCAAATACATGTGTATATGATTACATCAGTGATGAATATAATCTTTTGACATAGCCCTGAGGCTATTTACACGGCAGCGGAAGTCTATTATAATAGCAGCAGAAGTCTTGGCAGCATAACACTCTGGTTGGGCTCCACAACTCACAGGACTGGCAAGATTACGGCCTAGCACGAGGGAACAAGTGAACGACCTACAAAACTGGCATGACACGCCAGGTCAGTACATTGAATGTACTTGCAAGACAACCAAATACATAGCATCCAACCAAGCAGAAGACAGAGCAAGAACCAAGCGTAAGGAACAACTAGCTCACATCAGGAACTAAGCATGGCATAATATCAACCGAAGACATAAATCCAACTAACATCATGGCATCCACTAGCATGGCAACAACATATTATATCAAATTTATTTCTAACATGGCAACATCAAAACATAGGATATCATCTTAATCATATCCATCAAAGCATGGCATGGCATCATGAAACCTTGCTGAATATAAAATACCAATCATATCAAAATGCAGACATAGCATGTTAACTGTATGCAACCATCTCATGTTCTATCATGGTTCTTTAAATGCAAACATATTACTCATTAAATGCAACGAAACTTGTGCACTGAGTCCCTCGGACTATCTTACCAACGGTGATCACCTCGTTTCATGATCAGAAACAGAAACAAAACCCGTGATCCTTACGGCGATCACAACCCGACCACTAAATGGCCCGTGATCCTTACGGCGACCACAACCCGACCAACAACTGGCCTGTGATCCTTATGGCGATCACAACCCTACCAACAACTGGCCTGTGATCCTTACGGCGATCACAACCCAACCAACAACTGGCCCGTGATCCTTACGGCGATCACAACCACATTAATCAACTTAATTATTTTAGTTTTATCCTCCATTTCGACCAAGACCCGATAGTGTACCCTACTACGAACTTATGCCCATGACCGAGGACACGGCTATCGATAGTTTCAAATACACACTCTGTAGAGGTAGCGCACTGTACCCACACCATGGAACCCATGGCCTCGTCATCCCATTCGGGTGGACCAACGACATTCCGACGAAGCCGATCTACTGTCATGACACTCTCCTAGCCACTCTGACTCACTCCCCACTAGGCTAGTCCTGGGTGGCCCCGTGTCTACCTCCAGACACCTCGACCACCGTCGTGGCCACGATCCACTCTGGGATCCGGTAACAAAATTAACTTACAACGGGCTCACAAGGTTATGCTCCGCCTACCTGATCAGGGTAGCGCGCGCCCATAACCTTCCCTAGTTGGAGGCACCGACCAGAGGCACGCCAATAGACCGCATTAAGTCCGTCCCATACCGGCAAATGTGGTTGCACTGGAAAAAGTTCAATTTGGCGGCACTATGACTCGATCCCATCGATGACGGAGGGGTGTTATTATTAAGTCATATTATTATCTTCTCCATCATCAATCATCATACCAACATTTTAACATGAATGCAACGATGAGCATACATCATACCAATGCTTTAACAAAACATCGAACTTCTCAAGTGAACACTTACAGCATAAAGAACATCACAATCCGAAGTACTAACAGATCCACGGTACATTGACCATCAACATAGCATTTTATAATGATGACATGAAAATAAAGTAGAGTAGTGACATGGCATCATCCATAACAACATTCTAATTATCATGGCAAGAAGATATCATGAACACACAAGCATGCATGGTAAGCATAATAAAATAACTGCAGACGAAAATGATAAGAAACAACTTCAACTACACACACACACACACAAGGTGCAGGCAAAGTCAACATGCAAGTTCGGGGCTTATGATAAGAGGTTGGCTTGCCTAGAGGTCGACAAATACTCCAGGAAGAAGTGAGAAACGAACGCAGATTTTTTTTGCCGGAAACAGTTCTCTCTCGGAGGGGGCTTTTTACGGACAAGGGCAAAGTAGCCATTTTCAGTATGCCAGACCATAGTGAAAAGAATGGGAACGGAACAGGCTCGACGAGACGAAGACGTGGGCGTTGGATTTACCTCAAATGGAGCTACGGGTAAAAAGATATGGACGTTTAAAACTCAGGGACTTTTCTATAAAAATGCTTCTACAAACAAGTCCCTGGAAATTTGAAACCGAACGCGTCTTTCTCAGAATACGTCTTCAATCAGGGAAAACGGCTTCGGTGGGGGCGCTTCCACTTATACACGCTAGCGCTGACCAGGTCAAAGGGCAGAGGCGGGGCCGGGCTGCAGTGCCGCTGACAGGTGGGGCCGCGGGGCCCGCCTAGCCAGTCTGGCTAGGTCAACACCTCAGTCGGCCGCTTCCTTTCTCCTCCCCGACGCATGCCCGAGGGATAGAGGGTGGCCGCGCTCCGGCGACGAGCACCGACAACACGGGCCACCTCCGGCGACGCTCCGGCCACCAGCGTGATCCTTGGGGAGTGGCGCATCCGTTCCACCACTCCACGGACTTCAGAGATGAGGGGAGCGACGGTGGCTTCGAGCACGGTGGACGGCGGGGGAAGGGATTCGGCCGTCAGCGTGGGGAGGGGTTCCAGCGAGGGAATGAGGGGCTGAGGCTACGGGGAGGGTCGCCGGACCTAGGGTAGCGCACTAGTGGTGGAGGAATAGCGAGGGGAGCGAGGCAGCGCCGGAATCGAGCAGCGCCCGAGGCGGCGACCATGGTGATGAGGAGAGGATGGGGAGCTCCTGGAGCTTAGTTGACTGGCTACGGAGGTCTCTGGGAGGGAGGGGGAGCTGCTGTAGTGCTCGGACGAGGCACGGACGGGCTATTTCTAGCCGGGGCAGGGGCACCCGAGCCGGGTTCCACCGAGCGCGTCCGGCCACGGCTCTGCCGTGCTCAGCAGTCACGGGGAGGAGGGGGAAGATGCCGAGGGGGTCCCGACGAGCTCTAGAGGCTCACGGAGACGAGGGGCACTCGCGGACGAGAGGAGGAAGAGGATAGCAGGGAGGAAAGCGACGATGGCCACGGGCGCACTGCTCGACCCTTGGCATGGCTCGTCTAAGAAGAAAATGGAGGGGGCGCGGGGTCCAGGCGAACAACGACGACGATGCGAAGCTGAAGGACATTAATGGCAAGGTCAGGGACGGTCGGAGTGATGTATACTACACAACCTTCTTCTTGTAGACATTGTTGGGCCTACAAGTGCACGGGTTTGTAGGACAGTAGCAAATATCCCTCAAGTGGATGACCTAAGGTTTATCAATCCGTAGGAGGCGTAGGACGAAGATGGTCTCTCTCAAACAACCCTGCAACCAAATAACAAAGAATCTCTTGTGTCCCCAACACACCCAATACAATGGTAAATTGTATAGTTGCACTAGTTCGGCGAAGAGATGGTGATACAAGTGCAAAATGGATAGTAGATATAGGTTTTTGTAATCTGAAATAATAAAAACAGCAAGGTAACAAGCGATAAAAGTGAGCGTAAACGGTATTGCAATGATAGGAAACAAGGCCTAGGGTTCATACTTTCACTAGTGCAAGTTCTCTCAACAATAATAACATAGATAGATCATATAACAAGCCCTCGACATGCAACAAAGAGTCACTCCAAAGCCACTAATAGCGGAGAACAAACATAGAGATTATGGTAGGGTACGAAACCACCCCAAAGTTATCCTTTCTGTTCTATCTATTCAAGAGTTCATAGTAAAACAACATAAAGCTATTCTTTCTGCTCAATCCATCATAGAGTTCATACTAGAATAACACCTTAAGACACAAATCAACCAAAACCCTAATGTCACCTAGATACTCCATTGTCACCTCAAGTATCCGTGGGCATGATTATATGATATGCATCACACAATCTCAAATTCATCCAACCAACATAAAAGTACTTCAAAGAGTGCCCCAAAGCTACTACCGGAGAGTCAAGAACGTGTGCCAACCCCTATGCATAGGTTCCCAATGTCACGAAACCGGCAAGTTGATCACCAAAACATACATCAAGTGGATCGCAAGACATACATCAAGTGTTCTCATAAAAGACTCAATCGATAAGATAACTTCAAAGGGGAAACTCAATTCATCACAAGAGAGTAGAGGGGGAGAATCATCATAAGATCCAACTACAATAGCAAAGCTCGGGATACATCAAGATCGTGCCATAGAGGGAACACAAGAGAGAACACGAGAGAGAGAGAGAGAGATCAAACACATAGCTACTGGTACATACCCTCAGCCCCGAGGGTGAACTACTCCCTCCTCGTCATGGATAGCGCCGGGATGATGAAGATGGCCTTCGGTGATGGGATCCCCTTCCGGCAGGGTGCTGGAACAGGGTCCCGATTGGTTTTTGGTGGCTACAGAGGCTTGCGGTGGCGGAACTCCCGATCTAGGTTCTGTCCTGGAAGTTTTTGGGTACGTAGGTATATATGGGTGAAGGAAGTACGTCGGTGGAGCTACGGGGGTCCCACGAGGCAGGGGGGCGCGCCCCCCACCCTCGTGAGCACCTCCCGTATCTCCTGACATGCACTCCAAGTCTATCGGGTGTCTTTCCTTCCAAACATAACTTCTCCAGTTGATTTTGTTCCATTTTGACTCCGTCTGATATTCCTTTTCCTCGAAACACTGAAATAGGCATAAAACAGCAATTCTGGGCTAGGCCTCCGGTTAATAGGTTAGTCCCCAAAATAATATAAAAGTGGATAATAAAGCCCAATATTGCCTAAAATAGTAGATAAAGTAGCATGGAGCAATCAAAAATTATAGATACGTTGAAGACGTATCAAGCATCCCCAAGCTTAATTCCTGCTCGTCCTCGAGTAGGTAAATGATAAAAAAGAATTTTTGATGCGGAGTGATACTTTTGCATAATTTCAATGTAAATCTTCTTAATTGTGATATGAATATTCAGATCCGAAGGATTCAAGACAAAAGTTCATATTGACATAAAGATAATAATACTTCAAGCATACTAATCAAAGCAATCATGTCTTCTCAAAATAGCATGGTTAAAGAAAGTTATCCCTACAAAATCATATAGTCTGGCTATGCTCTATCTTCATCACACAAAGTATTTAATCATGCACAACCCCGATGACGAGCCAAGCAATTGTTTCATACTTTAGAAATCTCAAACTTTTTTCAACTTTCACGCAATACATGAGCGTGAGCCATGGACATAGCACTATAGGTGGAATAGAATGGTGGTTGTGGAGAAGACAAAAAAGGAGAAGATAGTCTCACATCGACTAGGCGTATCAACGGGCTATGGAGATGCCCATTGATAGATATCAATGTGAGTGAGTAGGGATTGCCATGCAACGGATGCACTAGAGCTATAAGTATATGAAAGCTCAACAAAAGAAATTAAGTGGGTGTGCATCCAACTTGCTTGCTCACGAAGACCTAGGGCACTTTTGAGGAAGCCCATCATTGGAATATACAAGCCAAGTTCTATAATGAAAAATTCCCACTAGTGACAACATATGAGACTCTCTATCATGAAGATCATGGTGCTACTTTGAATCACAAGTGTGGCAAAAGGATAGTAGCATTGTCCCTTCTCTCTTTTTCTCTCATTTTTTTATTTGGCCTTTCTTTTTTTTCTCTTTTTTTATGGCCACTCTTTTTTTTATTTTTTTTCATAAAGTCTGGAGTCTCATCCCGACTTATGTGGGAATCATAGTCTCCATCATCCTTTCCTCACTGGGACAATGCTCTAATAATGATGATCATCACACTTTTATTTTTTTTACAACTCAACAATTACAACTCGATACTAGAACAAAATATGACTCTATATGAATGCCTCCGGCGGTGTACTGGGATATGCAATGAATCAAGAGTGACATGTATGAAAGTTATGAAGATGGCCTTGCCACAAATACAATGTCAACTACATATTCATGCAAAAAGCAATATGACAAAAGTAATGTGTGTCATATGAACGGAACGGTGGAAAGTTTCATGGCAATATATCTTGGAATGGATATGGAAATGCCATGATAGGTAGGTATGGTGGCTGTTTTGAGGAAGGTATATGGTGGGTGTATGATACCGGCGAAAAGTGCGCGGTATTAGAGAGGCTAGCAATGGTGGAAGGGTGAGAGTGCATATAGTCCATGGACTCAACATTAATCAAAAGAACTCATGCACTTGTTGCAAAAATTTAGAAGTCACAAAAACCAAAGCACTAAACGCATACTCCTAGGGGGATAGAATGGTAGGAAAAGACCATCGCTCGTCCCCGACTGCCACTCATAAGGAAGACAATCAATAAATAAAATTGTGCTCCGACTTCATCACAAAGAGGTTCACCATACATGCATGCTACGGGAATCACAAACTTCAACACAAGCATTCTTTAAATTCATAATCACCCCAACTAGCATTGCTTTGATATTATCACCTCCGTATCTCAAAACAATTATCAAGCATCAAACTTATCTTAGTATTCAATGCACTCAAAAGAAAGTTTCACATATCTTGAATACCAAGTATATTATCTTTAAGCAAATTACCATGCTATTAACGACTCTCAAAATAATCTAAGTGAAGCATGAGAGTTCAATAGTTTCTTTAAAACAAATCCACCACCGTGCTCTAAAAGATCTAGGTGAAGTACTAGAGCAAAAATTATCATGCTCAAAAAGGTTTAAGTGAAGCACTATGAGCAAAACTATCAAGCTCAAAAGATATAAGTGAAGCACATAGAGTATTCTAGCAAATTCTAATTTGTGTAAGGCTCTCTCTCATTAAAGGATTTCAGATCTTGATACTTCATTCAAACAGCAAGCAAAGCTAAAGAAAGCTACAATGCAAGTATAGCACAATATGACGCCCGGATAGTCACGCTACAGTAATCCTTCGCTAATGATGCCACGTCACCATTATTACTGTTGCTAATCTCTCGTTAATTCAAAAACCGATTCAAATTCAAATTCAAAATCAAGTAAACAATAAAAGTTTTCAAATTTTAAAACTAAAATGTTCGGAGTGAACAAAATAATGCACAGGTAATTATTGTGGAGAAACCACAATTTTATAATATGTTAAAGGCTCTAGAGTAATTAAAACAGCAGCTGTGACAATTAATTAAATGCCTTTTATAATTAATAATAATGCAAACTATTTTTATTAGGTGTCAAACTTTTTGGGGCAGTAGAATAAATTATAACATTAATTTAGGAGTTGTATTTATATTTTATAAAACAGAAGTTAAAAGAATAAAATAGAAAAGAAAACAGAAAACAAAGCTAAAAAAAACATAAAAATAGAAACACCCCCCCC
>NC_041389.1:134124929-134132640 GCF_002162155.2 Triticum dicoccoides
CCGCTTCTCCGCCAACCACCTCGAGCCACTGCCTCCCCGTCCGGCTCACTGTGAGCCCCGCGCCCTCCTCTTTCCTCTGTGCTCCGGCCTCCCCTCCCCTAGCTCGTTCGCCACTGTCACCGGCGCCCGTCGCCGCGCTCGACCTACAGTGGTCGCGCTCCCGCGCGCGCCCTCCCCATCGCCGTGCACGCCCGCGCCGTCTCCGATCGCGCCCGATGCGCGCTCACCATGCCCCCGACCGCGCACAGGTCCCCGACGCCGGCCTGCGCGTGGCCCTGCCCGTCGACGCCCGCGGCGGGCCACCACCGCTGCCTGCCGGCCGAGTACCGTCGGCGCCGTCACCTCTGTGCGTGCGTGCACAACCGCGGCACGAGCCGGCTGTGTCACCGCCACATGGGACCGGCCCTAATTAGCTTAGGGGCTAATCCCCTTTAAAACAAAACCCCCTGGAGTATGACTACTGGGCCCCACCCTGTAAAATAAAATAAATATTAACAAAAAAATAAATAAACTTAATTAATTAATTAATTAACTAAATTAATTAAGTTAATTAATCCTAGTTAATTAACCTAATTAACTAATTAGTTTAATTAAACAGTAATTAGATTAGCTAAACATTAATTAGACTAAACAGTCAATGACGATCGGGACCCACCTGTCAGGTTGACCAAGTCAACCCTGTTGACTGCTGACGTCAGCATGACATCATGCTGACGTCATAAATTCATTTTCGAATTAAATAATTAATTAGTTAAATTTCAGAAATTAATAAAATCTTTAGAAAATTATATCTTTTAATCCGTAACTCGGATTAAAATATTTTCAACATGAAAGTTGATCAGAACGACGAGACGATTCCGGATACGCAGCCCGTTCGTCCACCACACACCCCTAACATATCAAACTCGCAACTTTCCCCCTCCGGTTCCTCTGCCCGAAAACGCGAAACTCCGGGAATACTTTCCCGGATGTTTCCCCCCTTCGTCGGTATCACTTACTACCGCGTTAGGGCACACCGAACACCGCGTATTGCCTTGTTATATTTTGTGATGCTTTGTTTGCTCTGTATTCATTATTTCTTCCCCCTCTTCTCTCCGGTAGACTACGAGACCGACGCCCTTGCTGCCCAGTTCGACTACGGAGTTGACGACCCCTCTCTCTTGCCAGAGCAACCAGGCAAGCCCCCCCCCCCTTGATCACCAAATATCGCCTATTCTTCTCTATACTGCTTGCATTAGAGTAGTGTAGCATGTTACTGTTCGGTTACTCCTATTCTATTGCATAGCCTGTCATTGTTGCTACAGTCATTGATACCTTACACACAATCCTAAATGCTTAGTATAGGATGCTAGTTTATCATCATTGGCCCTACACTCTGGTCAGTCTGCCTTGCTATACTATCGGGCCGTGATCACTCGGGAGGTGATCACGGGCATATACTATATACTTTACACTGTTACATTACCTGTGATACTGTTCGGAGTTGGGGGCTGAAAGGACAGGTGGCTCCATCCCGATAGAGGTGGGCTTGGGTTCCCGACGGTCCCCGACGGTTACTTTGTGGCGGAGCGACAGGGCAGGTTGAGACCACCTAGGAGAGAGGTGGGCCTGGCCCTGTTCGGCGTTCGCGGATACTTAACACGCTTAACGAGATCTTGGTATTTGATCTGAGTCGGCTACGAGCCTATACGCACTAACCATCTACGCGGGAGTAGTTATGGGTATCCCGACGTCGTGGTATCAGCCGTAGCACTTCAGACGTCAGCGACGGAGCGGCGCGCGCCGGATTGGAACGTAAGCCTGCTCTTGTATTAAGGGGGCTAGTTCTGCTTCCGGCCGCCCTCGCAACGTGCAGGTGTGCTATGGGCGATGGGCCCAGACCCCTGTGCGCTTAGGTTTAGACCGGCGTGCTGGCCTCTCTGTTTTGCTTAGGTGGGGCTGCGACGTGTTGATCTTCCGCGGCCGGGCATGACCCAGGAAAGTGTGTCCGGCCAAATGGGATCGAGCGTGTTGGGCTATGTGGTGCACCCCTGCAGGGAAGTTAATCTATTCGAATAGCCGTGATCTTCGGTAACAGGACGACTTGGAGTTGTACCTTGACCTTATGACAACTAGAATCGGATACTTAATAAAACACACCCTTCCAAGTGCCAGATACAACCGGTGGTCGCTCTACCTCAGGGATATGAGGAGGGGATCGCCGGGTAGGATTATGCTATTTGGAGATGCTACTTGGAGATGCTACTTGGAGGACTTCAAACTACTCTCTTCTACTTGATGCAAGACGGTGGCTGCGAGAAGCGTAGTCTTCGACAGGATTAGCTATTCCCCTCTTATTCTGGCATTCTGCAGTTCAGTCCACTGATATGGCCTCCTTACACATATACCCATGCATATGTAGTGTAGTTCCTTGCTTGCGAGTACTTTGGATGAGTACTCACGGTTGCTTTCTCCCCCCTTTTCCCCTTTCCTTTCTTTCTGGTTGTCGCAACCAGATGTTGGAGTCCAGGAGCCAGACGCCACCGTCGACGACGACTCCTACTACACCGGAGGTGCCTACTACTACGTGCTGCCCGCGGAAGACGACCAGGAGTAGTTAGGAGGATCCCAGGCAGGAGGCCTGCGCCTCTTTCGATCTGTATCCCAGTTTGTGCTAGCCATCTTATGGCAACTTGTTTAACTTATGTCTGTACTCAGATATTGTTGCTTCCGCTGACTCGTCTATGATCGAGCACTTGTATTCGAGCCCTCGAGGCCCCTGGCTTGTATTATGATGCTTGTATGACTTATTTTATTTGTAGAGTTGTGTTGTGATATCTTCCCGTGAGTCCCTGATCCTGATCGTACACATTTGCGTGCATGATTAGTGTACGATTGAATCGGGGGCGTCACAAGTTGGTATCAGAGCCGACTGCCTGTAGGAAGCCCCCTTTCCAACTCCTTGGCCGAAGTCGAGTCTAGTCATTGAAAAACTTTTACTAACATGGCTGTGTGGCCCATGGGCCCACGTCGCCATCGGGAGGTATTATGATCTTTTATTCCTCGACCTTTACTCTGGGATTCTGAACCCTCTTCTATTCGGGTTAAACGATTTTTACTAAAAACTAACTTTAGGTTTTCGAAAATACTTTCTCCCGGAGAGCCCCTTCAGTCCAGATGGTCACCGACTGCACCAGAAGATTTCAGAGATACTCTTTGATATTCTCTCGAGACTTTGTGCCCATCACTTTTGCTATTCCCGACCACCGATAAATCCTTATGGATAACTACTTACACTTGCCATTCTTACGATCATTCCCCATTGTTCTTGTTATTACAAGATACCCGAAGTTTTCTCTATTGTTCCGAGAATACTTCGTGCCTACTGCCTAGCAGTTCTTTGCCACATGAATACCCCTTCGAATAAATCCTCACACTTGTCGAGTATCCGCTCATCCCTAGTTGTTCATGTGTTTCACAAGAGTCTTCGAAATAATATTCGATCTTCTGAAAACCTTTGGAGCCTTTGGCTCTTGAAATTCTTGCTTGCTTGCATTATGGTTAATCCCATAACTCTCGTAGTCTTATTGACATTCCTTGTCATTATCATTTTTGAGTCTGTTGACTCAATATGTTTGCGAATACACGCAATCATCTTTGATCCTTATAAGTTACTTTTCCGGCTGAGCTGCCATTCTTTTAACTGGAATTGGTTCTCGACCAATCCAATTGTCGTTGATTGTACCATAAGGCTATTCAACTTATCCATCCCTAATCAGAGCATTGCTTCTGATCCCTTGATTTGGAAATCATAATTCCTTTGCATTTGACAATTGAGTTAGTCAGTTGTTTCTATAATCTGATCTCCTTGCAATCTTCTTCCTCTAGTTGAGTACCGATGCTCACGTCAGATCCCTTGTGGACCACCAGATCCTTTGTTGGATTTATCTGACAACGCCCTTCATATTCAATAACCTTGTGAGCCTTTCCTCGGATACATAATGCCTTTGGTAAATTGTATCCTCTGCTTTTTCAACCATGCTCTACCTCCGAGCTTGAGTTATTTACCCCTGAAGTTGATGGTATACGTGCCTAAGATGCCCCGATGGGTTGAACGTATACCTTCCTTAATTTGTGTGAACCCAAGAGTTTTCATGGGTCATAACGTTCCGGTATTCCGCAAGTTAAACTTTCAAACTCTAAACATTCTTAACTTAGAGTAGTAAATGAGAAGTTGTGTATTGGAGAAGTGGGAGTCGACCTTGAACCTTGCGTTCATGCCCATGGACACGATGCTAATCTTATCATGGGTGCTCCTCTTAAACCCTCTTTGGTATAAGTTCTTATATCTAGGATCTGGCCTTTTGCAACCGTGGTTCCGACCATGATTGTTCTTCTTTGATCTCATTTCTCGGACAAGTTAAAACAATTGTCTTCAATGGATCAATACACCAGTCCCACCTTTACTTTGATCTTGTGTCGAGTATTACCCCCTGGTATCTCGAGATTATCATGGAACTGCATAACTCCTTATGAGTTCTTCATCAAGTGCTACCTTCCCACTGATTCCAATTTTTCACGGGCTCTGAGTTATTGAACACTCAAAGACACCGATAACCGAACCGAGTCTGCATTACGGTTCAACGACACTTGATAATCTTCTTTAAGTACGAGTTTGTAACCGATCACGCCATTTCTAGCCTGTTTGGCTATATCCTTGTCGTGCAGATTTTAACTGTGCTACCTGGTCCTTATTCCGGGAGCACCAGTTTCGACGATAAGCTAAGCTTACGTCGATCTTCCTCGTCATACCATTTCTCCTTGACCAACAAACTTGATTTCGAGTTTGTGTCGTAACGGTGGTTCCAATAACCTCTTGCTTCATCATTCCTTTGACTTGATGTCATCGCTGATTGACTACATCTGCATGAAATCTCTCGACAATTGTGTCGTGATCATCATCAACCTTATGAGCTCTTCCAGGAATTCAATTGAATTCATGATGGGTAATACCATCCTTGCCCCTTGATGATTCCTGTTCTCATCGACCACTTTATTGCCTTTCGTTCAACACAACTTGTTCGCGTTTTGTGTAAACCTTGAGATCACTGCTACCCAGCAGTTGATCTTCCTTACCTCGGAAGTATTACCATCACTTTTTGTCAAGAATGTGGTGAGAATTTCACCACCTCTTAATAATTCTTGATATCTTAATACTTCTTGCCATCTTCGTTCATTCCTTGGTCCCCGTATTGTCTTCAACCGGAATACCGACAATGGAGCTATGAGGTGTGAATTCAAAACTTCTAGCAACCCTATTGCTTTGAAGTGAATGGGCGATAGTTCATTCTAAGTCCTTCGCTAATTGAATCACCATTCTAACATTGGTCGTGCAACCCAACCTGTACTTCGGGCGCGCCCTTCAACCAATGTTTAATTGTGTATGTTCTCCTCGAGCATACTTCCTTATATCATTTGATCTGACAAATGTTATCTCCTTGTTCACTTAATGGTGGAAATCCATCTTTTGGGAATCTCGGTGAATTGCTGTTGAGTTCACCAGACACCTCCTTGTCCTCTCCTTGGTTTAATGGTGAACTATTGCTTCAGGAACCCGCTCCCATAGTTCATTTCCTGAGAAGCTTGCAATGCCATTTCAACGATTTGTGTTGCGCCTTTTCTTCTCGGACATCCTGAGTCTCAGGTATCCTGACACCAATCGGATCTGAATCTCGGTCAGATATGATGGTTGGGACAACTTTCCAAGAGTTATGACGTTGATCCTTTGATGACCCGGTAACATGATGTCATGCCTAGCACCCCCCCGGCTGGAGGACCTATCATTATAGATTCCTTTTCAGCAAGGTTATCCATTCATCCATGAGGAAATTGTAAGACTTATTCTACAAGTTATTCTTGATGGATCCTTCGTGTTTCCAAAGTTTGATCTTCACCTGAAGACCATGTCACTGCTATCTCGAAGCATGTCAATGGTACTCCGATTTTCAACAGGCACGTTTGAAGCACGATGCTAAATTTTGTTTATCATTTATACAACACCGTTGTATGGGTAATATCATGAGATTCTTTCCCCCTTACCTAAATGGTTTTCTACTTTATATCCTGTCATGGATATCTTGCTCTGCTTGTCCTTGGGAAGGATATACCCTCGAAATATGTGTTTAAACATATTTTCCTTTCCATTGTTCTGTTTAATCTGATGATCATATTTTCCTTCCATTGGTTTGTTTAAACCTTTTCTATGATCTATATGATATAAGCAGTAATAATCCACTTCTTGTGCAAACACCTCGATGTACAACTCTGTCGGTAAGACCTTGTTACTATTGTTGATGACATTCCGGTAACCACCGATGGACGGGAACCTTGCCTATTGGTCCGCCTCGTTTCAACGAGCAGGAAAATGGTTCTCTTCGTCCCTCGCCCTTGGTACCAACGTTGTTGCCGACATAGCTGACATGGTACTCGCTGACATGCCTTGCTATCATAACCGTGCAAGATGTCACCGCTCTTTTAATGTTTAACCCACATGGTGGGCCCATAACCCACAGTTCCACAGGATCAAAACCTGACTCTCCTGTACAGCCCTGTTACTAATGGTTATTTCCCACGCTTGGCTTCATATTTAATTCACGGGCCACCTTCCTAATGCTCTATTCTGGTATCAGACGCAATACTTACTCTCGTTGCTCTGAAACCCCTTCTCACTCCAGTTCAGACTTCGAGAAACTATCTATCTGCTTGAAACTTCTTATTGTACCTTCCAACTTTACTCTCGATGTGTTTTGTTTTGTTCAACTCGAGAGGTACTCATATGCTCATTCATGGGTTAATCCCAGATTATTACCCTTATAGCATTCTGTCGTTGCTGATCTGCCTCGATACCTATTCTTAAATACGATGAAGATCCCGAAGAAAGGATGCCGACTTCATCCTGATGACCTGAAGCAGAGGAATGAAGACATCAGTGTCATGGATTGATCTCTTCAAGAAGAGCAACCAAAGACGAGAAGATTCGTTAGGATTTCGTAACCAGACCTTTCCCCCTAGTCCCCCTCTTAAATCTCGGGACGAGATTTCTTGTAGTGGAGGAGAATTGTGACGCCCGGATAGTCACGCTACAGTAATCCTTCGCTAATGATGCCACGTCACCATTATTACTGTTGCTAATCTCTCGTTAATTCAAAAACCGATTCAAATTCAAATTCAAAGTCAAGTAAACAATAAAAGTTTCAAATTTTAAAACTAAAATGTTCGGAGTGAACAAAATAATGCACAGGTAATTATTGTGGAGAAACCACAATTTCATAATATGTTAAAGGCTCTAGAGTAATTAAAACAGCAGCTGTGACAATTAATTAAATGCCTTTTATAATTAATAATAATGCAAACTATTTTTATTAGGTGTCAAACTTTTTGGGGCAGTAGAATAAATTATAACATTAATTTAGGAGTTGTATTTATATTTTATAAAACAGAAGTTAAAAGAATAAAATAGAAAAGAAAACAGAAAACAAAGCTAAAAAAAACATAAAAATAGAAACACCCCCCCCCCACGCTGGGCCGAGCGGCCCAGCTGGCCTCCGCACCAGCCGGCCCTCCTCTCTGGCCTACAAGGCCACCTCCCCGAACCCTAACCCCCACCCGATCCCCACTCTCCCCCACTCGCACCACTCGCTCTCTCCCCCTCCCCCCGATCCAGTTCTGGATC
>NC_041389.1:134133833-134139746 GCF_002162155.2 Triticum dicoccoides
TCATAAATTCATTTTCGAATTAAATAATTAATTAGTTAAATTTCAGAAATTAATAAAATCTTTAGAAAATTATATCTTTTAATCCGTAACTCGGATTAAAATATTTTCAACATGAAAGTTGATCAGAACGACGAGACGATTCCGGATACGCAGCCCGTTCGTCCACCACACACCCCTAACATATCAAACTCGCAACTTTCCCCCTCCGGTTCCTCTGCCCGAAAACGCGAAACTCCGGGAATACTTTCCCGGATGTTTCCCCCCTTCGTCGGTATCACTTACTACCGCGTTAGGGCACACCGAACACCGCGTATTGCCTTGTTATATTTTGTGATGCTTTGTTTGCTCTGTATTCATTATTTCTTCCCCCTCTTCTCTCCGGTAGACTACGAGACCGACGCCCTTGCTGCCCAGTTCGACTACGGAGTTGACGACCCCTCTCTCTTGCCAGAGCAACCAGGCAAGCCCCCCCCCTTGATCACCAGATATCGCCTATTCTTCTCTATACTGCTAGCATTAGAGTAGTGTAGCATGTTACTGTTCGGTTACTCCTATTCTATTGCATAGCCTGTCATTGTTGCTACAGTCATTGATACCTTACCCGCAATCCTAAATGCTTAGTATAGGATGCTAGTTTATCATCATTGGCCCTACACTCTGGTCAGTCTGCCTTGCTATACTATCGGGCCGTGATCACTCGGGAGGTGATCACGGGCATATACTATATACTTTACACTGTTACATTACCTGTGATACTGTTCGGAGTTGGGGGCTGAAAGGACAGGTGGCTCCATCCCGGTAGAGGTGGGCCTGGGTTCCCGACGGTCCCCGACGGTTACTTTGTGGCGGAGCGACAGGGCAGGTTGAGACCACCTAGGAGAGAGGTGGGCCTGGCCCTGTTCGGCGTTCGCGGATACTTAACACGCTTAACGAGATCTTGGTATTTGATCTGAGTCGGCTACGAGCCTATATGCACTAACCATCTACGCGGGAGTAGTTATGGGTATCCCGACGTCGTGGTATCAGCCGTAGCACTTCAGACGTCAGCGACGGAGCGGCGCGCGCCGGATTGGAACGTAAGCCTGCTCTTGTATTAAGGGGGCTAGTTCTGCTTCCGGCCACCCTCGCAACGTGCAGGTGTGCTATGGGCGATGGGCCCAGACCCCTGTGCGCTTAGGTTTAGACCGGCGTGCTGGCCTCTCTGTTTTGCTTAGGTGGGGCTGCAACGTGTTGATCTTCCGCGGCCGGGCATGACCCAGGAAAGTGTGTCCGGCCAAATGGGATCGAGCGTGTTGGGCTATGTGGTGCACCCCTGCAGGGAAGTTAATCTATTCGAATAGCCATGATCTTCGGTAACAGGACGACTTGGAGTTGTACCTTGACCTTATGACAACTAGAATCGGATACTTAATAAAACACACCCTTCCAAGTGCCAGATACAACCGGTGGTCGCTCTACCTCATGGATATGAGGAGGGGATCGCCGGGTAGGATTATGCTATTTGGAGATGCTACTTGGAGATGCTACTTGGAGGACTTCAAACTACTCTCTTCTACTTGATGCAAGACGGTGGCTGCGCGAAGCGTAGTCTTCGACAGGATTAGCTATCCCCCTCTTATTCTGGCATTCTGCAGTTCAGTCCACTGATATGGCCTCCTTACACATATACCCATGCATATGTAGTGTAGTTCCTTGCTTGCGAGTACTTTGGATGAGTACTCACGGTTGCTTTCTCCCCCCTTTTTCCCCTTTCCTTTCTTTCTGGTTGTCGCAACCAGATGTTGGAGTCCAGGAGCCAGACGCCACCATCGACGACGACTCCTACTACACCGGAGGTGCCTACTACTACATGCTGCCCGCGGAAGACGACCAGGAGTAGTTAGGAGGATCCCAGGCAGGAGGCCTGCGCCTCTTTCGATCTGTATCCCAGTTTGTGCTAGCCATCTTATGGAAACTTGTTTAACTTATGTCTGTACTCAGATATTGTTGCTTCCGCTGACTCGTCTATGATCGAGCACTTGTATTCGAGCCCTCGAGGCCCCTGGCTTGTATTATGATGCTTGTATGACTTATTTTATTTGTAGAGTTGTGTTGTGATATCTTCCCGTGAGTCCCTGATCCTGATCGTACACATTTGCATGCATGATTAGTGTACGATTGAATCGGGGGCGTCACACACAACTCATGTGAAGAAGCAAAAACTTAGGCTCAACCGATACTAACCGATAGTTGTTGAAGAAGAAAGGTGGGATGCCTATCGGGGCATCCCCGAGCTTAGATGCTTGAGACTTCTTGAAATATTATCTTGGGGTGCCTTGGGAATCCCCAAGCTTGAGCTTTTGTGTCTCCTTAATTCCTCTCATATCATGGTTTCTCTTTTTATCAAAAGCTTCATTCACAACAAACTCAACTAGAACTCGTGAGATAGGTTAGTATAAACCAATGCAAAACCTTATCATCTTCTACTATAAAAAAACACTAAAATTTGTATTCAACATTTAATACTAAATGTCTCTGAATATTTAATACTTCTATCCTCAAATAGAATCATTAAACAAGCAAACATACGCCAACAATGCAACCATAACAGCAATCTGCCAAAACAGTACAGTCTGTAAAGAATGCAAGGGTATCAATACTTACCTGACTCCAAAAATTATGAACTAAAATTCCCACTGTAATATATTTATCAGATCTTAATATGCAAAAATATTCAACGTTATACCATTCTCTGACTTTTCTAGGGATTTTTTGCAACAGCGGTAAACTTTCTGTTTTCAAACAGCAACATGTATACTTGCAAAATGAGCAAGGCAAAGGCTATCCTTGACTTTTTATTGAAACTAAAGATGCAAAACATTATTATAACTAACATCAAGCAAAAACTAGCAAAATAAAATGATGCTCCAAGCAAAACACATATCATGTGGCGAATAAAAATATAGCTCAAAGTAAAGTTACCGATGAACGAAGACGAAAGAGGGGATGCCTTCCGGGGCATCCCCAAGCTTAGTTGCTTGGTTGTCCTTGAATATTACCTTGGGGTGCCTTGGGCATCCCCAAGCTTAGGCTCTTTCCACTCCTTATTCCATAGTCCATCGAAATCTTACCCAAAACTTGAAAACTTCAACCACACAAAACTCAACACAAAACTCGTAAGCTCCGTTAGTATAAGAAAATAAATCACCACTTAGGTACTGTAATGAACTCATTCTAAATTCATAATGGTGTAATATCTACTGTATTCTAACTTCTCTATGGTTCATACCACTTAATACTAGCCATAGATGCATCAAAATAAGCAAACAACACAATGAAAACAGAATCTGTCAAAAACAGAACAGTCTGTAGTAATCTGTATCAAACATATACTTCTGGAACCCCAAAAATTATGAAATAAATTGCTGGACCTGAGGAATTTGTCTATTAATCATCTGTAAAAATAATAAACCTAAAATCACTCCCTGGTAAACAATGGAAGCCATTCTCGTGAGCGCAAAAGTTTCTGTTTTCTACAGCAAGATCACATAAACTTCACCCAAGTCTTCCCAAAGGTTCTACTTGGCACTTTATTGAAACAAAAGCTATAAAACATGATTACTACAGTAGCATAATCATGCAGACACACAAAAACAGTAAGGATAAATATTGGGTTGTCTCCCAACAAGCGCTTTTCTTTAATGCCTTTTTAGCTAGGCATGATGATGGCAATGATGCTCACATAAAAGATAAGAATTGAAACATAAAGAGTGCATCATGAAGCATATGACTAGCACATTTAAGTCTAACCCACTTCCTATGCATAGGGATTTTGTGAGCAAACAACTTATGGGAACAATAATCAATGAGCATAGGAAGGTAAAACAAGCATAACTTCAAGATTTTAAGCACATAGAGAGGGAACTTGACATTATTGCAATTCCTACAAGCATATATTCCTCCCTCATAATAATTTTCAGTAGCATCATGAATGAATTCAACAATATAACCAGCACGTAAATCATTCTTTTCATGACCTACAAGCATAGGAAATTTACTATTTTCCACATAAGCAAACTTCTTCTTTATAACATACGTATCATCACAATAATCATCATAAATAGGAGGCATGCTTTCATCATAGTAAATTTGCTCATCAAAGCTTGGGGGACAAAAAATATCATCTCCATCAAACATAGCTTCCCCAAGCTTGTGGCTTTGCATATCATTAGCATCATGGATATTCAAAGAATTCGTACTAACAACATTGCAATCATGCTCATCTTTCACATATTTTATGCCAAGAATTCTATGTAATTCTTCTTCTAGTACTTGAGCACAATTTTACTTTCCATCATACTCATGAAAGATATTAAAAAGATGAAGCGTATGAGACAAACTCAACTCCATTTTTTTGTAGTTTTCTTTTATAAACTAGACTAGTGCTAAAACAAGAAACAAAAAGATTCGATTGCAAGATCTAAAGATATACCTTCAAGGACTCACCTCGCCAGAAAAGAGCTTAGTGACGGAGTGTGAGTACCCTTTACCTAGCCTCCCCGGCAACGGCGCCAGAAAAGAGCTTGATGTCTACAACACAACCTTCTTCTTGTAGACGTTGTTGGGCCTGCAAGTGCATAGGTTTGTAGGACAGTAGAAAATTTCCCTCAAGTGGATGACCTAAGGTTTATCAACCCATAGGAGGCGTAGGACGAAGATGGTCTCTCTCAAACAACCCTGCAACCAAATAACAAAGAGTCTCTTGTGTCCCCAACACACCCAATACAATGGTAAATTGTATAGGTGCACTAGTTCGGTGAAGAGATGGTGATACAAGTGCAAAATGGATAGTAGATATAGGTTTTTGTAATCTGAAATAATAAAAACAGCAAGGTAACAAGCGATAAAAGTGAGCGTAAACGGTATTGCAATGATAGGAAACAAGGCCTAGGGTTCATACTTTCACTAGTGCAAGTTCTCTCAACAATAATAACATAGATAGATCATATAACAAGCCCTCGACATGCAACAAAGAGTCACTCCAAAGCCACTAATAGCGGAGAACAAACGTAGAGATTATGGTAGGGTACGAAACCACCTCAAAGTTATCCTTTCTGTTCTATCTATTCAAGAGTTCATAGTAAAATAACATAAAGCTATTCTTTCCGCTCAATCCATCATAGACTTCATACTAGAATAACACCTTAAGACACAAATCAACCAAAACCCTAATGTCACCTAGATACTCCATTGTCACCTCAAGTGTCCATGGGCATGATTATACGATATGCATCACATAATCTTAGATTCATCCAACCAACATAAAAGTATTTCAAAGAGTGCCCCAAAGCTACTACTGGAGAGTCAAGAACGTGTGCCAACCCCTATGCATAGGTTCCCAATGTCACGAAACCCGCAAGTTGATCCCCAAAACATACATCAAGTGGATCGCAATACATACATCAAGTGTTCTCATAAAAGACTCAATCCGATAAGATAACTTCAAAGGGGAAACTCAATTCATCACAAGAGAGTAGAGGGGGAGAAACATCATAAGATCCAACTACAATAGCAAAGCTCGAATACATCAAGATCGTGCCATAGAGGGAACACGAGAGAGAACACGAGAGAGAGAGAGAGATCAAACACATAGCTACTGGTACATACCCTCAGCCCCGAGGGTGAACTACTCCCTCCTCGTCATGGATAGCGCCGGGATGATGAAGATGGCCTCCGGTGATGGGATCCCCCTCCGGCAGGGTGCCGGAACAGGGTCCCGATTGGGTTTTGGTGGCTACAGAGGCTTGCGGCGGCGGAACTCCCGATCTAGGTTCTGTTCTGGAAGTTTTTGGGTATGTAGGTATATATGGGTGCAGGAAGTACGTCGGTGGAGCTACGGGGGTCCCACGAGGCAGGGGGGCGCGCCCAGCGGGG
>NC_041389.1:134139987-134184251 GCF_002162155.2 Triticum dicoccoides
CCCGTATCTCCTGACATGCACTCCAAGTCCATCGGGTGGCTTTCCTTCCAAAAATAACTTCTCCAGTTGATTTCGTTCCGTTTTGACTCCGTCTGATATTCCTTTTCCTCGAAACACTGAAATAGGCATAAAACAACAATTCTGGGCTGGGCCTCCGGTTAATAGGTTAGTCCCAAAAATAATACTCCCTCCGTTCCTAAATACTTGTCTTTCTAGAGATTTCAACAAGTGACTACATACGGCACAAAATGAGTGAATCTACACTTTAAAATATGTCTACATACATCCGTATGTTGAGTCCATTTGAAATGCCTAGAAAGACAAGTATTTGGGAACGGAGGGAGTATAAAAGTGGATAATAAAGCCCAATATTGCCTAAAACAGTAGATAAAGTAGCATGGAGCAATCAAAAATTATAGATACGTTGGAGACGTATCACGGAGCAGCGCTGACGTCGAGAACATTGGCTAGACCACCGTTTTGGCAGGCTGCATGCGTGGTCACCACTATCATAGCGCGCTCTAGAGGTTTTACAACGGTTAAACCATGTCTACTGCGTAGTCCTTCCAGCATGGAGTATTACTACGGTAAATAGACAGGCAGAGACAAAGGGAGTGGAGTAAACCAAACTCCACAAGTTTATGCAGTAAACTTCTCAATGTCCTAGAGGTAAAACTAGAGAGGGTAAATGGTAACTTTGATGTCCAGTAGGCTTAGGGTAGAAAGGACTACAATCCTGGGGGTTCTGAGATCATTAGGGCAAATATTTAGCATAGTTGCAGTGCAACTGCTAAATCTGGTCCAGAACCCAAATGATGATGAAGAACTCACTAGGGGGGAAACTTGGGAAAATTCTAGGAAAATATTGGCTACATGAAATGAGCCAAACTCTTGGGTAGGTGAGTTATATGGATAGGAGAAGGCTTGGGAATATTTTAAGCCAAAATGGAGCAAGATAAAATATACTTGCTTCACAACCTGAAAATATGGACAAAATATAAGAATTGCTCCTGTGCTCACATAGATCAATGAAATGATCTGAATTTGTGTGAAGGCTGACGATTTGGGATACTTGACAAGATGGAAGAGTTTCATCCCATTTGGAAACTCTATGGAGGTACTTCCTTCACAACATTTTACTCTGGTAAAAAACTTTGGAAAATTGCATAGGGAGATAGGATAATTGGATTGAGCTCATCTTTGGTATCCTTGGGTTATTTATCAGCATTAATCACCCTACTAATTTGCAGCTCAAATGGAATTAGTAATAAAGCACTTCCTTTGCAAAATTTCAGAGAAGGCAGAAACTTGCATTGGATCATGTGCCAAGTTTTTGACTTGAGGAACATGAGATAATGATGGAACTAGTGATTGTATAACAAGGACAAGCTCCACAATTTATGTGATAATTTTCCCTGCTATAAAAATAATAGTTCCTTTAGGAAATGGCAGAAATGCAATATTGGTATTAAATAGGAAAAGGCAATTTGCCTTATTTAATTATGGCCAATAGGATTGCCAGAGCTTGGATTAGGTATAATTATCAACTCCACAAATACACATGACTTTTGGAGATGTCTAGATATGCCTTTTGATTTTATTCCTCAGAAAGGCAAGAAAAGGAATAAATCATAATTCAAAAAAATTGCATGGGACTTGGTGTCGGTGTCAAAACCGGCGGATCTCGGGTAGGGGGTCCCGAACTGTGCGTCTAGGCGGATGGTAACAGGAGACAAGGGACATGATGTTTTACCCAGGTTTGGGCCCTCTTGATGGAGGTAAAACCCTACGTCCTGCTTGATTGATATTGATGATGTGGGTATTACAAGAGTAGATCTACCACGAGATCAAGGAGGCTAAACCCTAGAAGCTAGCCTATGGTATGATTGTTGTTCGTCCTATGGACTAAAGCCATCCGATTTATATAGACACCGGGGAGGGCTAGGGTTACACAGAGTCGGTTACAATGGTAGGAGATCTACATATCCGTATCGCCAAGCTTGCCTTCCACGCCAAGGAAAGTCCCATCCGGACACGGGACGAAGTCTTCAATCTTGTATCTTCATAGTCTTGGAGTTCGGCCGATGATGATAGTTCGGCTATCCGGACACCCCCTAGTCCAGGACTCCCTCAGTAGCCCCCGAACCAGGCTTCAATGACGACGAGTCCGGCACGTATATTGTCTTCGGCGTTTGCAAGGCGGGTTCTCCTCCATATTCCATGTGTTTGCCGAATAGTGTCCGGTTTCCTTATAAATGTTGCGCTCCTTGGCTTACACATCCAATAATGGCCCTCTTCCACGTGTAGTATGAATGCGAAAAGCCAGGGTATTTTTATGTTCCACCCCCTAGCTGTGTGAATAAGCCGCCTATAAGAGAGGCGAGGATCCAGATCCGAATCACACCATCCTCCTTCCGCAAGCACTCATCGAAGCGCATCTGACAAAAATCCATTCCAACATGGACAGTCGACGTGGCTCCTTCTCTCGCGCTCCCAGTCCTCAGCCAGGAGATTGGAGGAGATGTACAGTCCCGCATAGCGAGTTAGTGATGCTCCAAGCTGAGGGATACCTTCCCCCAGCCTTCATGGTTCCGGTTCGAGCCGGACTGGCCACCTACAAGGGTGGGAAGCAGGCGGAGAGCGTCCCCAATCCCTCCAAAGGAGAGCGGGTATGCTTCGTCCCCTACCTAATAAGGGGACTCGGATTCCCATACATCCGTTTCTCCGGGGGCTCCTGGAGTTCTATGGACTCCAACTTCACCACCTCACACCTGCCTCCATTTTGCACATCACGGGATTTGTAGCTCTTTGCGAGCTGTTCTTGGGCATCGAGCCCCATTTTGCGCTGTGGAAGAGATTGTTTTGCCTCGTACCCTGTTCTCACGAGGGGTCGATATATCAAGTGGGCGGAGCCGAAATATGGCGCATCGCCGGGACCGGATATCTATCCAGAACCCCGAAGAAGGCGTCCGAAGACTGGCCTTCGGAGTGGTTCTATATGGAAGACGCCCCGCTGCCAGATCCAGTTCGGATCGGCCTCCCGGAGTTTAGCTACGCTCCTCTGAAGAAACGCCTGAGTTGGCGCCCGCGGAGCCCTCAACGGGAAGATGATAGGAGCATCCGATATCTGATGGGCCGGATAAGGTTACTGGCCCATTCCGGACTGACCATGATTGGAGTCATGGCCACATGCATTATGCGAGGGGTGCAGCCGCTTCAATATAGGGGCCACCCCATGTGGGATTTCAACGGGGAGAATGACGCCACCCGTCATGGCCCCAAGGGGCCGGGATCGGCCACCGATCTGGTGAAGATCCTGTACGGCTTGTACAAGGGGGAGAAGGAGGAATTCCCCCACACGAGTCCATTGAATGGATTCTCCATGAATAACCCTCGGAGTTGGGTAAGCGGACGTTTATATAGCCGATCCGTGCTTTCAAAGATAAGTGCCTTACTTTATGATTTCGATGCAGGAACTGCGCCGGGATGTGGAGGGCATAGAAAGCTCGACTCCAAAACCCGAGGATCCGGGAAGATCCCTTGATCCGGCCTCCGGAGAGGACCCGGTCGTAATGGTGGAACTGATTGACGGGGTGTTCCACCAGCTCAGCATAGACAATGCTCTAGTCGCCATTACGGCTGACTACCCCGGTTTATCTCCGGCTTCCCCGGTGAGTACGACCGAAGTCCTGACACCGTTACTTTTTTAATGCTTGTTTCTGACCACCGTGTACTGATGGTGCTTCGCAGGAGGTGCCTTTACGGCGGGAAGCCGAGCCCACGGCGACTGACCAACCAGGGTCAGTACGGCCCAGCAGGCGGAAGAGGAGTGCGGCGCGGACCGAAATGTCGCCGCAAAGGTATGGTGCACCATTGTCTTTTAAGGGAAAGATTCCTGGGAGGTATATTAATGCTCATGATTTTTCCAGGAGAAAGAGCGCTCACCGGACTGAGCCCGGAGAGGTTGCCAACCAAGCCTCTGCCAGCCAGGCTCCAACGCATGGTCCGGAGGGGGAGGCGAGCGCAAGGCGCGAGCCGGATGCTCCTCCAACGGAGGATGCCGACAGGTTGTCCGCCATCAGGTGGAGAGCGCCATGAATCACCGGCGCCGTCGGACAGTTCTTCGTGACGCGTGTTTCTCCCCAGAGGCGTTGAATGCCTTTAATACGGGAGACGCGCACCTCCGTGCTGCTCAAGATGGTTTAAGCAGAGCCACGGAGCAGTATGTAAAAGACATACGAGTGAGGAATTTTAATAGTTATATATGCGAGTAACCCCTGAGACTTAAAATAGTTAAACTAACTGATTTAAGGATCATTCGTTGTGCAGGATCTTACAGAGAAGAATACCCACCTGTCCCAGGAGCTTCAAGAATGCAAGGCCCAACTTGAGGCCGCACTAGCCGCTGCCGGGGGAGCCACAGAGACCCCCTCTGGTAATTCATATTTCGAAAAGAGAAGTAGTTTATGAAGTGCGGCGTGTGTGTATAGTCTGACAATAATATTGCAGAGGACACTGGACTAGATCCGGACAAGCAACATCTGCTGCGCCACCTAAAGGGTGGCGAGAAGGTGCTTATGAGGGTGCAGCAGGAGAGGGACAAACTCCAAGATGCCAACACCCAGCTGGGCGAAGAACTAAAAGATGTTCGGGTCAAGCTTTCTAACTCCGTGAAGGAGAATCGGCGGCTTCTTCGCGGCATTTACAGTAAGTGCTTGAGCAAACTCTTTTGAAAAGAAGAGTTTGGCGAGGAAGTCGATTGACAGAAATGTGTCTGTAGGTGTGCTCACGGGTCGTCCGGCGGAGGAAATGCCTGGTTCCACGGGTGACCTTCTTCCCGAGCTGCTGCAACTGCACGAACATGTCCGGTAGGCGATGAGCGGCGTCGTTCAGGCCTTATGGCCTTCCGTCTCCCTACCCGAGGGTCTTGGAGGGCTTGCTGAGAAGCTTTAGGGAGTACGACAGTGCTTCCGTCTGTGGAAGATATCGGCTTGCCGTCAAGGCTCCAGGGAGGCCTGGGCCATGGTGAAGACGCGGTACACGAAGGCTGGTCCAAACCACATGGCCGAGGTCGGACCTGTGGGGCCTGATGGGAAGGAGATCCCCGTGAGCCTGATGTACGACCAAGTAGAGTTGGCCGCGAAATATTCCCAACAGGACTGTAAACTAGGCAGCCTGTTAGATGGGATTGAAGAGGAGTACAATCAGTCAAGTTGACGATGTAATTTAAAATGACATGTAAAATGCCTTCTAGCCGGATTGTAGATCGTTTGTCTTTGCGGACCTTTTATCTTCAACCTATGGACCCAACAGTCCGGAGTGTGTCCGAATACCCTTACGGTTATGCAAAAACCGGGGCATGCATGGAGACAAGGCGTAGGGGTCATAAGTGCTTTATCAGACAAGTGCCCAACTAGCTATGTTATATTACATGGTTAGTAAGAAACATCTTCCAGGGAGAATAGTTCCATTAGGGGTTCCTTTCCCTGGGAGGCATGCCCTAAAGAGCATGTCCGGGCTGCGAAAAGAGCAGAAGAAGCATCTGGGGGCAGATAAATAAATAAGTAATAAATTTTCTTTCAGGTCACCTACCAAATATTCCCTTAAGAACGCTAGCTTTCGGCTTCACCCAGTCTGAGGTACACATCCGGCTGATCCGGCAGTAACAATCGCAGAGGTGCTCCCTTTACCTCCTAGCCAAACAATCGGGAACGTAGGGGTAAGCACAGGAGCCAGGCAACCCAGCTTGGCCAAAACTTAAGTCATATCGATGCATATAATGGTGAGTAAAAGGTACATGCGGAAGTATGACACATGTGTTGGGCATGAAGCCCATATAGATAAGCTTCTGTTAAAGAAGCCCCCAGGTATAACGAGTGCGAGTAGCACATCAAGTGAGTGCGAACAAAGCGCAGATCAGCCCTCAAGAGGCTTGCACTGAAAGAGGGAGGAAAAAGGAGGGAAAACAAAGACAGTGAAAAAATATGAAAGGTGGACGGAGGAAGGAGACGAACTCTGAGTCCGGCGCTAGGCGTAGAATCTTCGGAGATGGGCTGCGTTCCATGGGTTTGGCTCGAGTCGGTTGTTAGATGCGTTGCATAGACGGTATGCACCACCTGTAAGGACTTGGTCGATGATGAAGGGACCTTCCCATTTGGGCTTAAGTTTGTCCTTTTTCTTGTCCGGCAGGCGTAGAACTAGTTCGCCAACATTGTAAGTTTTAGCCCGTACTTCTCTGCTTTGATATCTTCGAGCCTGTTGCTGATAGAATGCGGAACGGGATTTTGCCACGTCGCGCTCCTCCTCTAAGGCGTCCAAACTGTCCTGCCGATCCAACTCGGCTTCTCTTTCTTCGTACATGCGCACGTGAGGTGAGTCATGAAGTTTGTCACAGGGCAAAACTGCCTCAGCGCCGTATACCATAAAAAATGGTGTGAATCCGGTAGTGCGGTTTGGCGTGGTCCGCGGCCCCCAGAGTACGGAGTCGACCTCCTCTACCCAGTGCGTGTTAGATTCCGGAGGGACCGCACTAATCTGGGTTTAATGCCGCTCATGATTAGACCATTTGCCGGTTCCACTTGACCGTTAGTTTGAGGGTGGTAGACTGAAGCGTAGTCGAGCTTGATGCCCATGTTTTTGCACCAGAGTTGAACCTCGTCGGCCGTGAAATTCGTGCCGTTATCAGTGATGATGCTGTGGGGGACGCCAAAACGGTGTACTACCCCGGATACGAAGTCTATCACAGGTCCGGATTCTGCCGTTTTAACCGGCTTGGCCTCTATCCATTTGGTGAATTTGTCCACCATGACCAATACGTATTTTTTCTTGTAGGTTCCCCCTTTAAGGGGTCCAACCATGTCAAGCCCCCAGACCACGAACGGCCAGGTGATGGGTATAGTTTTGAGGGCGGTGGGTGGCATGTGTCTTTGATTAGCAAAGAGCTGGCAACCGATGCATCGTTGGACTAAGTCCTGAGCATCTGCCCGGGCTGTCGGCCAATAAAATCCTGTACGGAAGGCCTTGCCTACAAGGGCCCGGGCTGCGGCGTGGTGCCCGCCGAGTCCAGCATGAATTTCAGCCAGGAGATTTCGCCCTTCCTCTTCGGAGATACACCTTTGAAGGACTCCGGTTGTGATTTTCTTATAAAGTTCTCCCTCACGGACCTTGTAGGCTTTAGATCGCCGAACTATGCAGCGGGCCTCATTTTGGTCTTCGGGGAGTTCCTGCCTGATTAAGTAGGCTAGGAATGGTTCCGTCCACGGGGCAATTACTGCCATTATTTCATGGGCTGAAGGTGTTATTTTCATTGGCTGAGCCACCGATTGTGTCAGAATGTTCCGTGTTGGGTGGTGCAGTTGGTTCCGGGTTGTTATTTCCGGACTCCTCTTCCCATAATACGGATGGCTTAAAGAGCCGCTCCAGGAAGATGTTTGGAGGGACGACGTTGCGTTTTGCGCTGATGCGTGCCAACACGTCTGCTGCCTGGTTATTATCCCGGGCTACATGGTGGAATTCGAGTCCTTCGAACCGAGCTAACATTTTTATGATGGCGTTACGGTAGGCTGCCATTTTTGGATCCTTGGCGTCAAAGTCTCCATTTACTTGGGATATTGCGAGGTTTGAATCCCCGCGTACCTCTAGGCGTTGAATACCCATGGAGGTTGCCATCCGGAGACCATGTAGAAGGGCCTCGTATTCGGCTGCGTTGTTGGAGTCCGTGTACATTATTTGAAGTACGTATTGGACTGTGTCTCTGGTTGGGGACGTCAAGACGATGCCAGCCCCCAAGCCAGCCAACATTTTGGAGCAGTCGAAATGCATGATCCAATTGGATTATGCGCCGTACTCTTTAGGGAGTTCGGCTTCGGTCCATTCGGCGATGAAGTCGGCCAAAACTTGGGACTTTATGGCTCGCCGTGGTTTGTAGGTTATGTCAAATGATAAGAGCTCAATGGCCCATTTTGCAATCCTACCCATCGCGTCGCGATTGTTTATAATATCGTTGAGAGGTACTTCAGAGGCCACCATTATGGAACACTCTTGAAAGTAGTGTCGCAGCTTCCGGGATGCCATGAACACTGCATACGCTATCTTTTGATAATGTGGGTACCGGGACTTGCATGGAGTTAAGACAGTGGATACGTAGTACACTAGTTTTTGAAGAGGGAATTTGTGCCCTTCTGTTTCTCGTTCGACGACGAGTATGGCGCTGACAACTTGATGTGTTGTCGCGATATATAATAACATAGGTTCGCCCAGGTTGGGCGCGGCCAGGACCGGATTTGTCGCCAATATGGCCTTAATTTCTTCGAGTCCGGCCGTGGCAGCATCCGTCCATTCAAAGTGTTCGGTTCGCCGGAGGAGGCGATAGAGGGGCAGTGCCTTTTCTCCCAAACGGGAGATGAAGCGGCTTAGAGCCGCCACGCATCCAGTTAGTTTTTATATTTGTTTGAGGTCTTTTGGGATATCCAATTGTGACAGAGCTCGGATCTTGGCTGGGTTTGCTTCAATTCCTCTACCGGATACAATGAAGCCCAAGAGCTTTCCAGCTGGTACGCCGAAAACACATTTTTCCAGGTTGAGCTTAATGTCGCATGCTCGGAGGTTGTCGAATGTAAGCCTCAAATCGTCTACTAGAGTTTCGACGTGTTTGGTTTTAACGACCACATCGTCTACGTACGCCTCCACTGTTTTGCCTATCTGGGTGGCCAGACATGTCTGAATCATGCGCTGATATGTTGCGCCGGCGTTTTTGAGTCCGAAGGGCATTGTGTTGAAGCAGAATGGTCCGTACGGAGTAATGAATGCCGTTGTGGCCTGGTCTTTTTCTGCCATCTTGATTTGATGGTATCCGGAGTATGTGTCGAGGAAGCACAATGAATTGTGCCCTGCGGTAGCATCGATGATTTGGTCGATGCCAGGGAGAGGGAAAGGATCCTTTGGACATGCCTTGTTAAGGTCTTTGAAATCGACACAAAGGCGCCAGGATTTGTCCTTTTTTGGTACCATTACCAGGTTGGCTAGCCAGTCTGGATGTTTTATATCTCTGATGAATCCGGCTTCTAGGAGTTTGGCTAGCTCCTCTCCCATTGCCTGTCTTTTGGGTTCGGAAAATCGCCGAAGAGCCTGTTTGACTGGCTTGAATCCTTTTAGGACATTTAGGCTGTGTTCTGCCAGCCTGCGTGGGATTCCTGGCATATGTGAAGGGTGCCAGGCAAAAATGTCCCAATTTTCCCGAAGGAATTCTCGTAGTGCGGCTTCTACATCAGGATTTAATTGTGCCCCAATGGAGGCCGTCTTTGTGGGGTCCGTTGGATGGACCTGGAATTTGACTATTTCGTCTGCTAGTTTAAAATAGGTGGACTTAGACCTCTTATCGAGTATCACATCGTCCCTATCCACCGTGGAGCGCAGCGCAGTGAGTTAATCTGCTGCTAGGGCTTCGGATAATGCCTCTAGGGCTAGTGCGGCTGTCTTATTTTCAGCGCGGAGTGCTATATCTGGATCACTGACAAGAGTGATTATTCCATTGGGCCCGGGCATTTTGAGCTTCATGTACCCGTAATGGGGTATAGCTTGGAAGATTGTGAATGCCTCTCGCCCTAACAAGGCATGATATCCGCTGCCGAACGGGGCCACTTGGAACGTGACCTCCTCGGACCTGTAATTGTCCGGCGAGCCAAACACTACATCTAGTGTGATTTTTCCTGTGCAGCGTACTTCCCTACTAGGGATTATTCCTCTGAAGGTTGTGCTGCTTCGCTCAATGCGGCTCCAGTCAATTTCCATTTTTTGGAGGGTTTCCTCGTAGATGAGGTTTAATCCGCTGCCGCCATCCATGAGTACCTTGGTAAGACGAAAGTCGTCCACTATCGGACTGAGGACCAATGCGGCTGGTGCTCGGGCTGTTCGGAATTTAGGTTCGTCGCTGGCATTGAAGGTGATAGCCGTGTCGCTCCATGGATTCGTTGTTGCTACTTGGTAGACTTCGGCGAGGCTGTGGATTGTTCATTTCCGCATGTTATTTGATGCGAAAGTCTCGAAGACTGTTAATACCGTACTGGTACTGTTGGGCTGGTTACCCGGGGCTAGAAAGCCTTCACCACTTTTGGCCACCTACCGTAGTATCCAACATGCTCGAAGGCTATGTGTTGGAGTGGCGCCTTCTGTACTATGGATTTTACAAGGTCCGTTGAGCCATCCCTCCAGTATGGTTCCGTGCCCTTTAGGGTTTTTTTTCTTTTTGGTTTTTAACCCAGGTGCTTGAGTATGACGCACCCTTTTATTTCGAACTAGGGTTGTGTTCAGGGCCGGATTGTCCCAAAACTTGGTTTTGGTTTTCCAGGCGCTCTCCATCACACAGTATTTTTGTACTATGGTTGCTAGGTCGGCGAAGCGTGTAACTTCGCGACGACTTTTGGCGTTCATGATTCCCTTGTCTGTGCAATTGTTGCAGAAAATTGAGATTGCGCTTTCCTCACGGCAGTCCTTTATCCTGTCCATAACTAGGAGGAATCTGGCCCAGTAATGATGTACTGTTTCATCGGGCTCTTGACATATTTGAGATAGATCACATATGTTTGGGTGGGCAGGCAGAATTAAATTCGGAACCTCGCCCCATCTGAGGCTCAAAGGCCGAGAAGTTTCCGGATTTGGAAGCTTGGATTGCTGGATGTTGTCCAACAAATCTGGTCCGATGCCTGACTTTAGGTTCAGTACTTGATCGACGTCCGTCCCTCCGCAGGAATCCGGCGTGGAGGGATCGGGAATCTGGACATAACTGGTCTTTAACATGGAAGAAGAGTCATCGCGTTGTTCTTCCACCACAACAACGTGGTGGGTAGCCTGGGAGAGTTAATTTCTCTCTGATCGGTTTTAAGCCCAATCTGATCGTAGTCTGTGGCGACTCCTAGGGCGGCGATGCGATCCAAGAGCTCATTTACGGAGGAGAGCTCCATCGGGTCTAGCTGCTCGGCGAATTCCAAGTTGACGTGAAGATCGCTTTTGATGACCTGAGAGGTCACTGTCGGAGCAGTGGCCGAACAGGTGGTCATAAGAAAACCGCCTAGCCGGATTGTTTGTCCGGTGGCCAAAGCTCCCTTGACGACGGCGCCGTCTTTAAAGACGGGAAAAGGCATCCCTCCTAATTGCGACGGCACAGAGGAACTCTCAATGAAAGCACCAATGTCGGTGTCAAAACCGGCGGATCTCGGGTAGGGGGTCCCGAACTGTGCGTCTAGGCGGATGGTAACAGGAGACAAGGGACACGATGTTTTTCCCAGGTTCGGGCCCTCTTGATGGAGCTAAAACCCTACGTCCTACTTGATTGATATTGATGATGTGGGTATTACAAGAGTAGATCTACCACGAGATCAAGGAGGCTAAACCCTAGAAGCTAGCCTATGGTATGATTGTTGTTCGTCCTATGGACTAAAGCCATCCGGTTTATATAGACACCGGGGAGGGCTAGGGTTACACAGAGTCGGTTACAATGGTAGGAGACCTACATATCCGTATCGCCAAGCTTGCCTTCCACGCCAAGGAAAGTCCCATCCGGACACGGGACGGAGTCTTCAATCTTGTATCTTCATAGTCTTGGAGTCCGGCCGATGATGATAGTTTGGCTATCCGGACACCCCCTAGTCCAGGACTCCCTCATTTGGCAATATTTTTTGCATATCCAAGGTTTAGAAGGATAGAAGGGTCTCTAGGAACAGATGGGGTGATCAACAGATCAAGGAAAATGATAGCCCCTTTGAAATCACAAAGGGCATAATCAATCTCCAAAAATTAGGAATTAGGGTTTGAGAAGGTTTAGGATGATGCAACTGAGGTCTTGCCCACTGAAAAAGACATGAGCAAGTTTTTAAAGGTTGGAAATGACAAGAATTCTAAGAGTCATCAGCAAAACTCAAGAGAAAGATTTTAAAAATGAGTGCCAGGAAGGAATAACAGCACAAAAATTGATAACCCAATTTTGGGGTTGTTACAGTACCTGAGCATGAACAGGAATAGATCCTACGCAAGTGTCACTCCGAACCATATGGAGGACATCATGCTGGAGATAGAACTGCACATAAGGTATTGCAATCCGGTTTTTATTAGCCTACTATCTTCAAAGATGCTCGTAAGTTTGTCTTGTCTTGTGACGAATGTCAAAGAATTGGTAATATTAGTAGGCGTCAAGAAACGCCTATGAACTATTATCTTGTTATTGAACCATTTGATGTTTGGGGCTTTGAATATATGGGACCTTTTCCTGCCTCTAATGGATACACACGTATTCTAGTTGCTGTTGATTACGTTACTAAGTGGGTAGAAGCTATTCCAACTAGTAGTGCTGATCATAACACCTCTATTAAGATGCTTAAAGAAGTTATTTTTCCGAGGTTTGGAGTCCCTAGATATCTCATGACTGATGGTGGTTCACATTTTATTCATGGTGCTTTTCGTAAAATGCTTGCTAAGTATGATGTTAATCATAGAATTGCATCTCCTTATCACCCACAGTCTAGCAGTCAAGTAGAATTGAGCAATAGAGAGATCAAATAAATTTTGCAAAAGACTGTAATAGATCTAGAAAGAATTGGTCCAAGAAACTTGATGATGCATTATGGGCCTATAGAACTGCATATAAAAATCCTATGGGTATGTCTCCATATAAGATGGTTTATGGAAAAGCTTGTCACTTACCTCTTGAACTTGAACATAAAACATATTGGGCTATTAAAGAGCTCAACTATGACTTCAAACTTGCCGGTGAGAAGAGGTTATTTGACATTTTCTCACTTGATGAATGGAGAACCCAAGCCTATGAGAATGCCAAGCTGTTCAAAGAGAAAGTCAAAAGATGGCATGACAAAAGAATACAAAAGCGTGAGTTTAACGTAGGTGATTATGTGTTGCTATTCAACTCTCGTTTAAGATTTTTTGCAGGAAAACTTCTCTCTGAGTGGGAAGGTCCTGGCGTTATAGAGGAGGTCTATTGTTCCGGTGCCATAAAAATCAACAACTTCGAAGGCAGAAGTCCGAGGGTGGTGAACGGTCAAAGAATCAAACATTATATCTCAGGTAATCCTATCAATGTTGAAACTAATATTATTGAAACCGTAACCCCAGAGGAATACATAAGGGACACTTTCCAGAACATTTCAGACTCCAAAAAGGAATAGGTATGTGGTATGGTAAGTAAACCGACTCCAAAACAATTCTAATCGCAATTTTTCTCCGTTTTGGAATATTTGAGAATTTTGGAAAGCAACAAGTAATCCGGGAAGGACACGAGGCCTCCACGAGGGTGGAGGGCACGCCCACCCCCACTGGGCGCGCCCCCTATCTCGTGGGCACCTCGTGTGCCTCCCGGACTCCGTTTTCTTGCATAATACTTCTCTTGGTCGGTAAAAATTCATTATATAATCTCCCGAAGGTTTTGACCACCATATCATGCAAAAATCCTCTGTTTTCGTTTCGAGCTGTTTTTCTGACAGATCGAGAGCATCATGACGTCACCCTCTTCAACAATGAAGACAAGGATGCTTGGCTATTGAAGATAGAGCTGAAAAGAGAAGAACCCGAGGAGATAAAAAAGGATGAAGGAATCAAGAAGGCTGTGGAGGATCAAGCTCCAGCGGTGGAAGAAGAAAACATCCCTCAACCTTTACCTAACCTCTTTACTCCAACTGAGATTGAAGCTATCAAGATGATTGAGTTAGCTCGCATAGAAAACAAGTATCTCACACAGGAAAATATTTTGTTGAAGGATCATATCACCGGACTCAAGGGCATTATCCGCAAGTTGGAGGAGCTTTTACGCTCGATGTTCGATTATCCACCATCATCATCACCTCCGCCCCTCTGAAAATCTTGAACACCTCACGACCCCATTTACAAAAGATGAGATTGATGGGATTGTAATAGAAATGCCTGCGGACCGTGCGCCCGGCCCCGATGGGTTTAGTGGGTTATTCTTAAAGCATGCTGGCCCATTATCAAAGAGGATTTCTACACGCTTTGCACTCAATTCCATGCTGGGGAGCTCAATCTTCAAAGCATTAATGATGGCCTCATTACTCTGATACCCAAGTCTGGTTCTCCTACCACAGTTAATGATTGCCGACCGATCACTCTACTCAACTGCTGCCTCAAGATCATCACTAAGCTTCTTTCCAACCGACTGCAAAAAGTGATCCTACGCATCATTCATCGAAACCAATATGGCTTCATCAAAGGGAGGTCTATCCAAGATTGTTTGGCTTGGACATTTCAGTATATTCATCAATTCCAGGCCTCCAAAAGGCCAATCGTGCTACTCAAGCTAGATTTCGCCAAAGCTTTTGACACCATTGAGCACAAAGTTATGATCAAGATTATGAAACACATGGGTTTTAATGATAAATGGCTCTCTTGTATCCGTTTGTTATTCTCCTCCGGATGATTGTCCATTCTTCTTAATGGAGTGCCGGGACGCCAGTTTCACTACAAGCGGGGCGTTAGGCAGGGTGACCCCCTCTCCCCCCTCATCTTCGTTCTCGCGGCTGACCTTCTGCAATCAGCAATCAATGATGCTTTCCGGAGAGGCCTAATTCATTTGCCTTTCCCCTCAAATGGTATACCCGATTATTCAATACGCTGATTATACGATTTTGCTCATGCCGGCCTGCCCTAGACAAGCGGTTATTATCAAGAATATTCTATCTGATTATGCCGAGTCCATTGGTATGAAAATCAACTTTCATAAATCTGCTTTGATCCCCATCAATTTGGACCAGCAGATGACTGTAGACATGGCCTCAATCTTTGGCTGCTTGTTTGGTTCCATGCCCTTCACCTATCTTGGCCTGCCCCTCGGAACCTCCAGGCCCTCACTCAATGACTTCATGCCTTTGGTTAGCAAGGTGGAACGAAATCTTTCTTCCACCCTCTCACTCATGTCATACGCTGGGAAGCTCACGCTGCTCAACACCGCCGTTACGTTGCTTCTTATCTATGCCATGTGTACGCTGAAGTTCTCTCCGAAACTTATTGAGATACTGGACAAGATAAGGAGAAGATGCCTCTGGGTCAAAAAGACTGATCAAGGTGAGAAATCAAACTCACTTGCTGCCTGGGACATGGTCTGTAAGCCGAAGAACAAAGGAGGTCTGGGGGTGATAAACCTCAAAATCCAGAATGAGGCTTTGCTATTAAAGTTTCTACACAAATTCTACAACAAGCTGGATATTCCATGGGTGCACCTCACTTGGGACACTTACTATGATCAGCAAACTCCGCACGCTGTGGAGCCGGTTGGCTCCTGTTGGTGGCGTGACATTCTTAAACTCACACCAATTTTTCGCGGGATCTCCAAGGTTCAAGTTGTCTGTGGCTCCACGGCCCTTTTTTGGAAAGATTGATGGGCTGACTAGATACTTCAAGTCTCTCATCCTCGGGCGTTCTCATACGCTATCAATGAAGATGTCTCACTGCGAGATTTCTTGGAGATCACGTTGCTGGGAATGGCCTTTCACCTACCGCTCTCCCCACAAGCGTTCGATGAGGTCAGGCAAATCCAGGCCATTGCTGCATCCATCCAACTAACGACCTCGACATCCGATGTCTGGACCTATATTTGGGGCAAATCTACCTATAAATCAACGGACTTCTATCAGTTCTACTTCAGAGAGATCCAGGTTCACCAAGTTTTTGGCTGGCTTTGGAAGTCTAAATGCACCATGAAATGAAAGTTTTTGCCTGGCTGCTGCTCCACGATCGATTAAACACCAGGAAATATGCTGAAGAGACGCCATTACAATATTGGAGACGATCACAATTGTTTGCTCTGTGGACATAACATAGAAGAAACGGTCGCGCACATGATCTTTACTTGCACGTTTAGTAGACGCTGCTGGCGAGCTTTGAATATCAACTGGGAACCTTTTGGGGGTAGGTTGCAAGCCATTGAAGACCAAAAAAGAGACCACCCCACACCTATGCTGTTTGAAAAATTTACTGTGGCAGCGTGGAGCCTTTGGAAGGAAAGGAACAATAAGCATTTCAGGGCTGTCGACCCATCCTTTCGATCGTGGCTGGATAGATTCAAAAAGGACTTCGAACTCCTGCAACATAGGGTCAAGGAGGCAAATAGGCCTCTGGTGCTGGATTTTGTAAACTCTCGAAACTAGGGCCTTTTATCTTTTTCTTCTTGGTGGGTCACAAAGTGCACCCACACCTCTCCCACCCCCTCCATGATGTAAATATCCACATTGTACAGCTACTTCATTTTATTTAATATATTTTCACAGTAGGAGCCTTTCCTACTGTTTCTGGTAAAAAAACCATCATCATCACCACCTTCATCACCTCCGAGGACATAATCACATGGGTATGGGCACTCCCCTTGGTAACTGCCAAGCTTGGGGGAGGTGCCCCGGTATCGTATCACCATCACACTCCTATCTTTACCATTTTATTTAGTTCGACCCCTTTAGTAATATCTTGATCTAGTAGATTGAAGTTTTGCTATGAAGTAGTTTTGAGTTTTGCTTTGTGATATCTTTATGTAATCGAGTCCGTGAGCTATATAATAAAGATTAGTGTTGAGTCAAGGGCTTTTCTATCTTGCTATGATGTTGAGAAAATAGAAAGAACAAAAAGAATAAAAGATTTCATATTGATCTTATGGATAGTAATGACTTCACATATAAAAAGTATGAGGCATAAAAGTTGTTGAGAGTTGACAAACATAGTTTTGGTCATCGTTGCAATTAATAGGAAGTAATAAAGAAAGAGAGGTTCTCACATATAAATATACTATCTTAGACATCTTTTATGATTGAGAGCACTCATTAAGTATGACATGCTAAAGAGTTGATGTTGGACAATGAAGACAATGTAATGGTTTATGTTTTCTCACATCTCAGTTAAAGTATATTGTCATGGATATTCCCAACATGTTGAGCTTGCCTTTCCCCCTCATGCTAGCCAAAAATTCCTAGCACCAAGTAGAGATACTACTTGTGCTTCCAAATATCCTTAAACCCAGTTTTGCCATGAGAGTCCACCATACCTACCTATGGATTGAGGAAGATCCTTCAAGTAAGTTGTCATGTTGCAAGCAATAAAAATTGCTCTCTAAATATGTATGACTTACTAGTTCGGAGAAAATAAGCTTTATACGATCATGTGATATGGAAGTAATAAAAGTGATGGACAACATAATAAAGGTTCATATCACAAGTGGAAATCTAAAGTGACGTTCTTTTGCATTAAGATTTTGTGCATCCAACCCTAAAAGCACATGACAACCTCTGCTTCCCTCTGCGAAGGGCCTATCTTTTACTTTATGTCTTTTACTTTATGCAAGAGTCAAGGTGATCTTCACCTTTCCCTTCTTCATTTTATCCTTTGGCAAGCACCTCATGTTAGAAAGATCCTGATATATATATCCAATTGGATGTAAGTTAGCATGAACTATTATTGTTGACATCACCCAAAGGTGAATACGTTGGGAGGCAACACTATAAGCCCCTATCTTTCTTAGTGTCCGATTAAAAATCCATAACCATAAGTATTGCGTGAGTGTTAGCAATTGTAGAAGACTATGATAGTCGAGTATGTGGACTTGCTGAAAAGCTCTATTCTTGACTCCTTCTGATGTTATGATAAATTGCAATTGCTTCAATGACTGAGATTATAGTTTGCTAATTCTCAATGAAGTTTCTGAATCATACTTGACATTGTGAATAGATTGTTACTTGAGCATAAGAAATCATATGACAAAATCCATATATGTTGTTGTTATCAGAATGATCATGTTGCCCCCATGTCCGTATTTTATTTTTATCGACACCTTTATCTCTAAACATGTGGACATATTTATCAATTTTGGCTTTCGCTTGAGGACAAGCGAGATCTAAGCTTGGGGGAGTTGATACGTCCATTTTGCATCATGCTTTTATATCGATATTTATTGCATTATGGGATGTTATTACACGTCATGTCACAATACTTATGGCTATTCTATCTTATTTTACAAGGTTTATCTTAAAGAGGGAGAATGCCGGCAGCTGGAATTCTGGCTGGAAAAGGAGCAAATATTGGAAACCTATTCTGCACAGCTCCAAAAATCCTGAAACTACACGGAAGTCACTTTTGGAATTAATAAGAATTATTGAGCCAAGAAAATACCAGAGGGGGGCCACACCCTGGCCAGGAGGGTGGGGGGGCGCGAGCCCCCTCCTACTGGGTGCGCCGCTGTCTCCTGGGCCCCCTGGTGGCCCTCCGGTGCCCATCTTCTGCTATATGAAGGCTTTTACCCTGAAAAAATCATAAGCAAGCTTATGGGACGAAACTCCGCCGCCACGAGGCAGAATCTTGGCGGAACCAATCTAGGGCTCTGGCGGAGCTGTTCTGCCGGGGAAACTTCCCTCCGAGAGGGGGAAATCATCACCATCGTCATCACCAACGACCCTCTCATCGGGAGGGGGTCAATCTCCATCAACATCTTCACCAGAACCATCTCCTCTCAAAACCCTAGTCCATCTCTTGTATCCAATCTTGTATCAAAACCACAAATTGGTACCTATGGGTTGCTAGTAGTGTTGATTACTCCTTGTAGTTGACACTAATTGGTTGTACTTGGTGGAAGATCATATGTTAAGATCCTTAATGCATATTAATACTCCTCTGATCATGAAGATGAATATGCTTTGTGAGTAGTTACCTTTGTTCCTGAGGACCTGGGTAAAGTCTTGCTATTAGTAGTCATGTGAATTTGGTATTGCTCGATATTTTGATGAGATCTATGTTGTCTCTCCTCTAGTGGTGTTATGTGAACGTCGACTACATGACACTTCACCATTATTTGGGCCTAGAGGAAGGCATTGGGAAGTAATAAGTAGATGATGGGTTGCTAGAGTGGCAGAATCTTAAACCCTAGTTTATGCGTTGCTTCGTAAGGGGTTGATTTGGATCCACTAGTTTCATTCTATGGTTAGGTTCACCTTAATACTTCTTTTGTAGTTGTGGATGCTTGCAATAGGGGTTAATCATAATTGGTATGCTTGTCCAAGAAAGGGCAGTACCCAAGCACTGGTCCACCCACATATCAAATTATCAAAGTACCGAACGCGAATCATATGAGCGTGATGAAAACTAGCTTAACGATAATTCCCATGTGTCCTCGGGAGCGTTTTTCTCATAATAAGAAATTGTCCAGGATTGTCCTTTGCTACAGAAAGTATTGGGCCACCTTGATGCACCTTATTTACTTTCTTTTCTTATTACCCGTTACAAATTATCTTATCACAAAACTATCTATTACATACAATTTCAGTGCTTGCAGAGAATACCTTACTGAAAACCGCTTGTCATTTCCTTCTGCTCCTCGTTGGGTTCGACACTCTTACTTATGAAAGGACTAAGATAGATCCCCTATACTTGTGGGTCATCACGGCCCATGGAGACCGAAGACATTGGCCTCAACGCCACGTATCCGGCCTCTCCAGTAAGTATTCGATATTTCTGAAGATATGCCTAGTTCATATATATATGTTCGATCTGTGACGAACTCATCAACCTACCCTTTGCTACAGGGCTAGATAAAAAAGGCAGAGCAGATCAAGAGTCCGGCTCCACTGCCTGAAAACCAGTCACTCCTCAGCTAGAGGAGATGCAGGTCCCGACGCCTTATAAGCCGCCGGAGAACAAGGCCAAGAAGAAGAGCAAGGGATCCAATGATGGGCCCCGCTGCAAAGGTCCTCCGGGAGCTGTGTTCGGAGAGACCGAGCCCGTCTCCTCCCATGAGGAAGAGGAAGACGAATAAGAGGAGGAGGAGGAGGAGGAAGAGGAGGTGGAGAGCGACTCTCCCCTCAGGACAAGGACGGGAAAGAGGACAACCTCCGAGAACTTGGAGGGGGCGACGCTGAAGAAGGGGATGGTGGTCCTCTCAGATAGTTCGGACTCAGAGTCTGAACATAGCCCGGAGAGGGTCCGAAGGGAGAAGCCCCTGCCCGAAATGTAAGTTTGAGAAACTCCCTCATTTAATTATTGCTTTAATCTGCCTCTATCATGCCTAATCCTTTTATGCTTTTCAGCCCTCCATGCGAGATCCTGATTCCCTCTAGTTCGGAAGGGAACTCTCTAGCCCTTGGAGAAGCAGAGTGTGACAGGCCCTCTCGCGCCTTCTCCCCCTGCCACGCAGGACACCGAGGTGTGATCCCAAAGGCCATCTCCTAGTCAGGGAGTGGCGGACGAGGCCGTCTAGAAGGCGCCTGAGGACAACACCTCGGACGCTGTAGAGCGGGGCATGGCGACCCCTATGACCATCGAGGGTGGGGGGCTTCAACACTCCGGGCCTCCGTTGAACACCGTCCCGGAGTCCAGCACGGCTCCAGGTTCGGACCAATGCCCCCCTTTGAAAGAGGGGGGAGGAGCAAGAGGTCCATCGGTGGCCTCTGTCAATCCGGAGGCCGTTGACACTCTGGAGGAGGCACTGCAATGTGCTTCCATCATGGAGGAACACTGCACCCTAATGGGTGCGGTTATGGAAAAGGTTTAGTCCGTGAAGAGCGGACTGACCGAAGCCTTCAACAACATATTGACAGGCTTCGAGGTAAGCGATGTAATATTCTTCACAAGTGTTTTGTATATATATACCAAAGACATGTTTTGATCCTCTGTCCGGATTGTCCTAATCCGGACATAGTCTCGGGGCTACTGTCTATATATGTGAGGCGAAGCCCATGTGTAGACAGTAGCCCCGAGACTATGTCCGGATTAGGACAATCCGGACAGAGGATCAAAACATGTTGATAACATGTCATATATATTGTTGGACAGGCTCCGATGTTGGCGGCTACTGCCCAGGCTGCAGAGATAGCCAAGCTTAATCGGAAGCTTCAGCCATCCGACGAGGAACTCGGCCGCATCAACAAGCGGTTTAATGAAACCCAAGGTATGTGAAAGTACTCCATACCCGAAAGTGATGTTTTTATGTAGTCGTATAATGAACTCATGATGTATAATGGTTATGCTTATGCTTTATGATTAGTTTTTATCATCCTATTTTGCTATTTGTATGTCTGAAAGTGTACCAGTCTTCGGGTTCAGCCCCGACCTAAATATTACGGGGGTGTTCGGGAACGCATGACCAAACTTTATCCAACGTCTTGGTCCGATGTAGGAGGCGTCTTGCGAGGTGAACTAGGCAATCAGACTATGCGGGTTTAGTACTTTCACTTAGACATAAGAGTCCATTGGTGGCGCTAAGTACTAGCCCCTCGTTGCACGAAAGGCAATCCGGAGTGTGGCGCCTTTGCAACGCGGCTGGTCGAAAACCCAGCCCCTCGTATAACACGGCATAAATCACGATCGATTCGTAGTATAACACTAAGTCACTGGATCGCTAACCCGCTCTCTCCCATCATGACAGTCAGTTTTCGGCTTTCTCTACTAAGGTACTTGACCGGACGAACCGGAAATACAATCGCAGTAGTTCTCCCTTTACTATCTTAGCCGAACTTTCGGAACGTAAGGTGGTAAACACAGGAGCCAGGCAACCCAACTATATACCAAAGACATGATTCGGAGTCAATGCATATAATGCCATATCTGAGACACCGAAGAGTTCCCTATAGGTGTTCAGACATTAAGAATGTTGCGGGGCCAAATACAGCCCCTGGTATGAAGGTCGTGTCGAACCACATATGTCAGTCAAATGTAAGTGGGAAACACAGATGAATAGGTAATAGCAGGACCCAACCATTAGGGTGACAATCATCTGCTTCCTTTATATCTTTATTTATACACCGATGATAGACAGTGGCGTTCATTATTGCGGTCACATTACATGGCCATAGAAAAAAGAAAAGGTTTTACATAATGGAAAGTCTAACATAGGGCCTAAAGATCATAATTCGAAAAAGAAACTTCTGTGATGCCCTGCCGCACGTCAGCATCATTTCTCCTTAGTAATAAATCATTTGTGGAAGTGCTAGTATTCGACTAGAGGGGGGTGAATAGGTGATTTTTATGGAAGTCTTCAAAACATGGGTGCTTTGAAGACAAACAATAGAAATGAACCTATTGATATGCAGCGGAAGGTAGACTACACTAGACAAGCCATAGTCAAGTAAGCAATGTAGTGAAAGCACGAAGACTATCAGCAGCTAGGCAGTATGGATCAGGATGGAAGATAGTACTCCCTCCGTTTGTTTTTAGTTTGCATATAAGATTTGGTCAAAGTCAAACTTAGTAAAGTTTGACCAACTTTATAGAAAAAATATCAACATCTATGATACTAAAGCTATATGGTATGAAAATTAATTTCATGATGCATCTAACATTATTGATTTCATATTATGAACCTTGATGTTATTTTCTATAAACTTAGTCAAAGTTAACAAAGTTTGACTTTGACCAAATCTTAGATGCAGACTAAAAAGAAACAGAGGGAGTATGAAGCCAAACAGTAAACAGTCTTCACATAGTGAAGTCAATCAGATCAGGCAAATGGGCAAAGACTTCACGAAGACAAATTGTAAGTAAAGAGAGAGAGGAAGGATAGAACCAGTTGCTCGGAGAGGACAAGGGATTTGTTGGACCAGTTCCAGTTGCTGTGACAATTGTACGTCTGGTTAGGGAGGCTGAGATTCAACTCAGAAGACCGTGTCTTCACCTTATTGCCCTTGAGATAAGAACACTTATTCCTCGCCCAATCACTCTGGTAAGTCTTCAAAGGAGACTTCCAAACCTTCACAGACTTTGTTCACCGGCAATCCACAATGACTCTTGGATGCTCAGAACGCGACGCCTAACCGGCTGGAGGATTCACAATCCTCAAGTGTAATAAGTCTTCAGATCACGCAGACAGAAAGACTTCAGTGATGCCTAACACTCTTTGGCTCTGGGTGTTTTGGGCTTTGTCCTCGCAAGGATTACTCTCTCAAAGGCTTCAGAGGTGGGTTGCTCTCAAATGACAAAAGTCGTGCACTAGATCTGAGCAGCCACCAATCTATGGTGTAGGGGGTGGGATATTTATAGCCAGGAGGCAACCCGACCCAATTTGTCCAAAATGACCCTGGGTCACTAAGGAACTGACATGTGTCCAACGGTCAGATTTCAAACACACGCGGCGGCTTTACTTGGGCTACAAGTAAAGCTGACTCATCCAGCTCTGGATAAGATTTTCTCTCGTTGTCTTCTCTTTAAGACATAGGATTTGGTTGAGCATCATTTCAGTCACTCTGACTTTGTTCACTTGGACCCCACTTAACAGTACAGTGGTTCCTATGACTCAACAAAGAAGAAAGGAAACTAAGAAACAACTATGTCTTCGCACTCCATAGTCTTCATGCGATGTCTTCTCTTGTCATAGTCTTCAATGTGAATATCTTCACAGACCACCATTGTCATCGATGCCTTCACACATTTTTAGGGGTCATCTCTGGTAGGTAAACCGAATGAATATGGGACTACTACCTGTGTTATCCTGCAATTCTCACAAACACATTAGTCCCTCAACCAAGTTTGTCGTCAATACTCCAAAACCAACTAGGGGTGGAACTATATGAACTTACACTTTGAGAGGAGTAATTGATGGTTGGGAAGTGCTAGCCTTAAAAAAAATTATATGCGGCAACCATCTCGCGAGTAGGGCTCTTGAGGAACCTGCAGTTAGAGGGGAAAAGAGATATAGGCGGTCCAAATAGGGTCGAGCCATATAATGGACCTTTTCGGCAGTGTGCCTCTGGTGCCGCCTAAGGTATTTTTAGCGTGTAGTTATGTACGCGTGGTACACAAGCCGCAACCTGGTAGGGCGATTGGCGGAGGCTGAAATGCTAGTCGAGGTCTGGATCCTTTGATTTATCGCTTCTAGGCGCTAACCGGACTCGTTTGGTTACGTTGTGGGCTTTATTAGCCGGTGAACTGTTTGGCTTGATAAGGCCGGCATATACTTCGGCTGCAAGGGCCACGGTGTGCTCTTCAGTATGGAGTGAGCGCTCCATATTACCGTTGACTGTAATAACGCCACGAGGTCCAAGCATTTTAAGCTTCAAGTAAGTGTAGTGTGGGACTACATTGAAGCGGGAAAAAGTAGTCCATCCGAGCAGTGCATGATAGCCACTGCGGAAAGGGACAATGTCGAAGATTAACTCTTTGCTACAAAAGTTATCTAGGGAACCGAATACTACCTCCAGTGTAATTGAGCCCGACGAGCCTCTACTCCTAGTATCACACCTTTAAAGGTAGTGTTACTAGGCTTGACTCGTGATGGGTCGATCCCCATCTTACGGACAGTATCATGATAGATCAAGTTGAGACTGCTTCCTCCGTCCATAAGGACTCTAGTGAGGTGGTATCCGTCAATGATTGGATCAAGGACTAGGGCGTCCGAACCCCCGTGACGGATACTGGTTGGGTGGTCCCTGCGATCAAAGGTGATCGGACAGGCTGACCATGGGTTGAACTTGGGAGCGACAGGCTCTACGACATAGATGTCCCATAATGCGCATTTGCACTCCCTTTTGGGGATATGAGTGACATATATCATGTTCACTATCTTCACCTTGGGGGGAAACTGCTTCTGACCCCCAGTGTTCGGCTGATGGGGCTCGTCATTGTCTTCGCTTGGAGGCCCTTTTCCCTTGTGTTCGGTATTTATCTTAACGGCCTGTTTGAAAACCCAACAATTCCTATTGGTGTGGTTCGCAGGCTTATCGGGTGTGCCATGAAACTGACAGAGCCTCTCAAGGATTTTATCTAAGCTGGATGGCTCGTCTTTATTGCCTTTAAAAGGTTTCTTCCGCTGACCGAACTTAGGACCGTTGAATCCAGCATTGCCTGCCGTATCATCTACGTCGTCATTGTTATTATTCCGACGTTTGTTTTTATTGCGGTGAGGTTTACCATTGTCGTCCCACACTTCGGAAGTGTCGGGGTCACCCGAGCTATTGCTCCTACGAGCCAACCATCTATTTGCGCCCGCACAGAAGCAGGTCATGAGTGCCGTTAAGGCTGCCATGGTCTTCGGCTTTTCCCGCCCAAGGTGTCGGGCGAGCCATTCATCGTGGACACCGTGCTTAAAGGCCACTAAGGCTTCGGCGTCCAGACAGTCTACAATCTGGTTCTTTTTAGTTAAGAACCGATTCCAAAGCTTGCAGGCTGATTCGCCTGGCTGCTGAATTATGTGACTCAAGTCATCAGCATCCGGTGGCCGGACATAAGTGCCCTGAAAGTTAGCCTTAAAAGCATCTTCCAAGTCTTCCCAGGTTCCAATGGAGTTTTCTGGGAGGCTGTTTAGCCAGTGTCGTGCTGGTCCTTTCAGTTTTTGAGGAAGATATTTAATGGGGTGGAGATCATCTCCTTGAGCCATGCAAATGTGGAGAAGAAAATCTTCAATCCAGATGGCCGGATCCATCATTCCATCGTACATTTTGATGTTTACGGGTTTGAACCCTTCCAAAATTGGTGTTCTATGACCTCGTCGGTAAATCATAGGGGTGTGTGCCCCCTCTATATCGCGCAATATCGCGATGGAGATCGGCTAACATATGAGTTCGGTTCTGATCCCGAACCTAGTAACGGTCATCATGCTGGGCTTCATAGCTAGTGTCTCAAGTTGGGGCACGCCCCCTTGATCCGTAGATTGATCTAGTTTGACTAGCTTTATTGGCTAGGTCACGTTGTAAGTCATATGTGTATCCCGCAGCTCTTGTCTCCCTGCCTCTTCGGTGAGGGGGTGTGGGTTGGTGCTCGGCTTGATATGTCGCTTTGTCCGTCCACGTGGTGGTCGGTCTGGTTGATCTGCCTGATTTTATTTCTACGTATTGGCTCAAGGGCTTCGTCCTCGAATTGAGGCAGCAGCTTGCGCTTAGGGTAACTTTTGACCGGTCGCTCTTGGCCGTATTCCTCAACAGCTAGGATCTTAGTCCACCTTTCATTAAGCGTATCTTGTTCGGCTTTGAGCTGTTGTTGCTTCTTCTTCAGGCTGCGGGCTGTGGCGCTGAGCTATCGCGTGAAGCGTTCTTGGCCGAGGGGATCTTCTGGGACAATAAAGTCTTCGTCACTGAGGCTAACCTCCTCTTTGGATTCTGGCATATAGTTATTGTCCTCCACATCTTCATTGTCAGTGTGTTCGGGATTATATTCACCCTCTTCCCGCTCATCATGTTCAGATGTGGGCTCAATAGCATATTCGGGATCTTCGGCACCTTCCGGAGTCTCGTTGTGTCCGGTGCCGGTATTACTATCCTTCGCCTGACGCGATCGTGAGTTGCGCCACTGACATCGGTGCTTTGGTGGTTTATTGACGGGTTTGTCCTCATCTAGGCTCAGGTTATCCTCGTCGTTCTTCGGAGTGTCCACCATGTACACATCGTAGATTGAGGTGGCCGTCCAATGCCCCGTGATGGGTGGGACTTGGCTTGGTTCGGCGTCGGCATCGTCGTCCATGCCGTTGATGTCTTCGGACGCATAGTCCAACATGTCGGTTAAGTCCTCGACAGTGGCTATTAAGTGGGTGGTGGGTGGGGCATAAAATTCCCCGCTCTCAGCCCCCAGTATGCCCTGGGTACAGTTCGGAGGTAAGGCCTCCGTGATGGCGAGAGACTGCATCAATCCCAATGCTTCATCTAAGAGCGGAAGTGGGACCGGAAACTGCGGATCTGCCGGGTTAAGTTTGACATGGGGCGCCTGGTCGGACCCGCTGAGTGCAGACCTCAGCAGTTTGGGATGGTTTCCCAGAGCCAAGTCTAAGATTGCATCTGAGCCTTCGGTCGGGAGTTCCGCAAGGGCAAGAAGTCTGGCGGGGCTCAAGCTCCCTTCTTCGGACGATAAGACCTGCCCCGGATCTAAGTCCAAGGCGGGTTTGGATGTCGACCCCTGGATGGGATCTAACAGGGGATGCGGAGAGTCTTCTTGGTGGGGACACAGAGTGGCGGCCGAGGCCGCGAACCCATCGAATACTAGGTCTCCTCGGATGTCAGCAACATAGTTCAGGTTTCCAAACCTGATCTGGTGGCCGGGGGCATTACTGCCGACCTGCTCGAGGCGCCCGATCGAGTTGGCACGAAGCACGAAGCCACCGAACACAAAGACCTGTCCAGGGAGAAAGATTTTCCTGGACGCAGTGTCATTGTTGACGAAGAGATGAGCCATCGATTCTTCTGTCGATGATACAATGGAGCTCTCAATGAAAGCACCAATGTCGGTGTCAAAACCGGCTGATCTCGGGTAGGGGGATTCCAAGATGTACGTCTAAGGACCAATGGTAACTATGGACAAAGGACACAATGTTTACCCAGGTTTGGTCCCTCTTAATGGAGGTAAAACCCTACTCCTGCTTGATTATATTCGAGGGTATAGGGGTTACAAGAGTTGATCTACCACGAGATCGATTCGTCTAACCCTAGATTAGCTAGCCTAGCAATGTTGTGATCCCGCCTCCGATCTACCCTCCGGTTTATATAGACACTAGAGGGGCTTAGGGTTGTACAAAGTCGGTTTTACAGAAAGGAATAAAATATGCATACACCTATACTTGCCATCCATGCATACGAGAGTCTCCACCGGACATGAGAGGTGATCTTCTGCCTTGCATCTTGACGGCCCATCAGTCTGGCCCACGTCGATAGACCGGTCACCTGAGGACCCCCTAGTCCAGGACTCCCACAATCGTGCTACCTATCGATGTAGATAGAACCACGGTTGTACTTGCCCAAGAACCATCCCCACCGCACATACCCAGACTCACGCAGATTGTATCCCTACCCAGTTGGACAGAGAACCAGCTACACCCCTTCTAGCCCCAACCCCAGCAGATAGTAACCCAGTTCCAGTTGACACAACACCGTCTCCACCACAGAGCACCCAAACACGAGCAGTTAGTAAGGCAACTGCATTGCCCAAAGCACGAGGACCACCACTCTGAACCCCAAGTCAACACTTAAAGCAAAAGAAGAATTGTTCTCAGGTCAGGTTCCGTAGCTATAGTTCATACTCCTTTGCTCTTGCATCACTGTATTTACTCATACCAACTAATTTAAAATTTGAAGGATGCAATTGAAACTCCAATGGCAACTGGTATGTTTTAAACCTGTTTCTTTAACGTTTTTGCTGTTGTAACTTGCTCTATGTTGATTTCAGTTTCAATTGAATAAACAGTTATGTTCTCATGCCATGCACATTACAAGTGTTGTTATTGCTGTGTAGTTTCCCACACTTATATTATGTCTATGCTGCTTTGTCTTAAATAGATATGATTTGAACTGTCTCTATCTTGATTTGGCAACATAAACTATAATGATATAGACCATATAGTGACCATACTACATAGATATATGTTTGTTTCATGTTGTTATCCTATCCACCTTACTACTGAACTGGTTTACCAAAATGAGTTTCATATACAACATGGTAAACCTGTGATGTGCATGTTTGTTTCTCTTTTATAATGCAGATAAAATATTGGAGAAGAGTACCCCGTTATGCAATGGTAAAGTAAGTAATGCAGATAAGGTTCAAGATAGTGAGAAATCCCTCTTGGTCTCCAATAAAGCTGATAAAAACTATATTGAAGACACTAAGACAACCCCAAAGTCCTGTCTTGATGTAGTGTTCGAGTTACTGGCCACTACTACTGGCACCAGCTCTTAGAACTCGTTGTTTGGATCAGTTCGGCTTCTTGAGTGTCAACTTCAAGTTGAAATACATTGATCAGATCTACGATAGGAAGCTGAAGGACCAAGGAAGTTGCTGCAGAATTTAGATGCATAGTTTCTGGTGCAACAGCAAGCGTTGGAGGATTTAAGCGCGAAACAAGAGAAAGTTAATAAGCTTGCTAAGCATCTTGCGAGCATTATGGGTACCTAGGATATTGTTTCTTGAGCTCTTCTGAAGTGATTTTAGTTCTAGACTTGTTTTACTGTGGAGTTTATTCGCACTAGTCGCCAACTTTGACAACTAGTGTATGTGATATGCTGCTTTGTTCCCTATATTTGCACTGGTGGCGAACTTTGATGCCCAGTGGATGTAATATGTGTAATAGCCGTGATAGCCTAGTGTAAGTTGCTTGCTTATTTATTTCCTTGTTGCCTTGTTTATTTGTTTGCTTGTAGTCAGTGTAGTTCTTTTCCCGTGGTTTGCTATTGGCCGCGATAATCAATTTTTTAAAACTAGGCCACAATAACCATGGGCTACATATTTACTGTAGTGACCATGGGCCTCCTATGGGACGTAGAAATAATGGGCCTTCTACAGGCCATAGAAACAATGGGCCTTCTATGGGCCGTAGCATCAATGGGCCTTCTACAGGCCGCATGATCGATTGGCCAAACATGGGCCAATAACAGACCGCATTATGGGTCGTAAACGGGCTAGAGTTAGAATCATTCGTTCATGGGACGACCATAACGGGTCGTCGTTAATCGGCCATATTTGATGACGCTATGAAAATTGCATAATAGATTAACGGGCCACAAACGGGCGGCCTGTAACCACAATCTGAATTTGGCCCACAAGCAAAAAAGGCCAGTAATGGGCCGTAAGTAACCGAATGCTGGAAATGAGCCCAAGAATAAATGGGCCCTGAGAAGGGTGAAAGAAACATGGGCTGGAAACAACCCAATGGAATAATGGGCCGTTAATGGGTATAAAGCGATACACTGTTCATTACGGGCCAGTTTCACCATGGGCCGTTAATGGACCAAGAGTTACAGAGGGCCTCATATGGGTCGAAAGACGTCATGGGTCATACATGGTCCAGAAGTTACAATGGGCTGGAATCATATTGGACGGCCCAGATGATGCTACTGGGCCCAATTCAGATAGGATGTAACGGGTCGTGAGTTAGCGGGCTGTAAATGGGCTATATGCGAACATGCCGTTAACAGGCTTTCCGTGGACCGGCCCGATACCTTTTTACCAAGTCAAACGGGCCGGCCTTTTCACCGGAATGGGCCTCTTTTGGGTCGTGCCACGTATCGACGTATCATAGGCACCTCCGGTCTAATGAGTGGATGACACCTGTCCCAACGGTGAGCCAACACGTGGTTCCTCTGGGCATTGATAATTTTACACATGGAAATCCCCATTGGTCCGGGTTGTTAATAGGTTATCAGATCCAAAACCAGATCTGATACCTTAATGGTGACCCGTTATGGTGGATGCCACATGTCGGTTACCCTTGACGAAAGCACTTCCATGACATGTGATTTATCGTCATGGAAGTGGACACTTCCGTGATGATAATTTTGGTGATGTCATGGAACACTCAGGTATGTATCTTGATTCTGTCATAAAATCATCATGGATGTTTATGCATGAAAGAGAATGTCACCTGCTTTGACAAACATGTATCATCATGGAAGTGTATTTTTTGTAGTGTAGGGTTGTCTCTTAATTATTGTATGAAATGCAAGCGCCATGTAATTGCTTTACTTTACCGCTATGCGTTACCAATAGTTGTAGAAGCAATAGTTGGCGAGACAACCCTGACGCAACAATGGAGATCAAGGTGTCGAGCCGGTGATGATGGAGATCATGACGATGCTTTGGAGATGGAGATCAAAAGCACAAGATGATGATGGCCATATCATGTCACATATTTTGATTGCATGTGATGTTTAGCGTTTATGCATCTTATTTTGCTTAGAACAACGATGGCATTATAAGATGATCCCTTCACTTGATTTCAAGATAAAAGTGTTCTCCCTGAGTATGCACCGCTGCCAAAGTTCATCGTTTCGAAACACCTCGTGATGATCAGGTGTGATAGACTATACGTTCACATACAACGGGTGTAAGATGGTTTTGCACATGCAGAATACTTGGGTTAAACTTGACGAGCCTAGCATGTACAGACATGGTTTCGAAACACTAGAGACCGAAAGGTCAAATATGAGTCATATAGTGGATATGATCAACATAGAGATGTTCACCATTGATAACTACCCCATCGCACGTGATGATCAGACATGGGTTAGTTGATTTGGATCATGTGTCACTTAGATAACTTGAGGGATGTTATTTTGCGTGTGAGTTCATTAGTAATTTGATTAACTGAACTTAATTTATCGTGTACTTAGTCTTAATAGTTTTTGCATATCTATGTTGTAGATCAATGGCCCGTGCTACCATTCCCTTGAATTTTAATGCGTTCCTAGAGAAAGCTAAGTTGAAAGATGATGGTAGCAACTACACGGACTGGGTTCGTAACTTGAGGATTATCCTCATTGCTGCACAGAAGAATTATGTCCTGATGCACCGCTAGGTGACAGACCTACTGTAGGAGCTACTGCAGATGTTATGAACGTCTGGTAGGCTCGATCTAATGACTACTCAATAGTTCAGTGTGCCATCATTTATGGCTTAGAACCGGGACTTCAAAGACGTTTTGAACGCCACAGAGCATATGAGATGTTCCAAGAGCTGAAGTTGATATTTCAATAATGCCTAGGCTGAGAGGTATGAAGTCTCCAACTAGTTCTATAGCTGTAAGATGGAGGAGAACAGATCTATCAGTGAACACATACTCAAAATGTCTGGGTATCATAACCACTTGACTTAGCTGGGAATTGTTCTTCCAGTTGAGAGTGTTATTGACAACACTCTCCAGTCATTGCCACCAAGCTACAAAGGCTTCGTAATGAACTATAATATGCAAGGGATGACAAAAACAATTCCCGAGCTCTTCACAATGCTTAAGGCCACAGGGGTAGAAATCATGAAGGAGCATCAAGTGTTGATGGTCAACAAGACCACTAGTTTCAAGAAAAAGGGCAAGGGAAAGAAAGGAAACTTCAAGAAGAATGGCAAGCAAGTTGCTATTCCCGTGAAGAAGCCCAAAGCTAGACCCAAGCCTGAAACTGAGTGCTTCTACTGCAAAGGGAGTGGTCACTGGAAGTGGAACTATCCCAATTACCTTGTGGATAAGAAGGATGGCAAAGTGAACAAAGGTATATTTGATATACATGTTATTGAGGTGTACCTTACTAATGCTCGTAGTAGCGCCTATGTATTTGATACTGGTTCAGTTGCTCATATTTGTAACTCGAAACAGGAGCTGCAGAATAAACATAGATTGGCTAAGGACAAGGTGACGATGTGCGTTGGGGATAGTTCCAAGGTCGATGTGATCGCCGTCGGCACGCTACCTCTACATCTACCTTCGAGATTGGTTTTAGACCTCAATAATTGTTATTTGGTTCCAGCGTTGAGCATGAACATTATATCTGGATCTTGTTTATTGCGAGACGGTTATTCATTGAAGTCAGAGAATAATGGTTGTTCTATTTATATGAGTAATATCTTTTATGGTCATGCACCTTTGATGAATGGTCTATTCTTGTTGATTCTCGACCGTAGTGATACACATATTCATAATATTGATGCCAAAAGATGCAAAGTTGATAATGATAGTGCAACATACTTGTGGCACTGCCATTTAGGTCATATTGGTGTAAAGCGCATGAAGAAACTCCATGCGGATGGACTTTTGGAATCAGTTGATTATGAATCATATGATACTTGCGAACCATGCCTCATGAGCAAGATGACTAAAACTGTGTTCTCCGGAACAATGGAGCAAGCTAATGACTTATTCGAAATAATACATAGCAATGTATGTGGTCCGACGAGTGTTGAGGCACGCGACGGGTATCGTTATTTTCTAACCCTTACAGATGATTTGGGTAGGTATGGTGATATCTACTTAATGAAACACAAATCTGAAACATTTGAAAAGTTCAAAGAATTTTAGAGTGAAGTAGAGAATCCTCGTAACAAGAAAATAAAGTTTCTACGATCTGATCGTGGAGGTGAATATTTGAGTTACGAGTTTGGCCTTCATTTAAAACAATGTGGAATTGTTTCACAACTCACGCCACCTGGAACACCACAACATAATGGTGTGTCCGAACGTCATAACCGTACTTTATTAGATATGGTGCGATCTATGATGTCTCTTTTCGATTTACCTTTATCATTATGGGGTTATGCATTAGAGACAGACGCACTCACATTAAATGGGGCACCATCTAAATCCGTTGATACGACACCGTATGAACTGTGGTTTGGCAAGAAACCTAAGTTGTCATTTCTTAAAGTTTGGGGATGCGACACTTATGTCAAAAGGCTTCAGCCTGATAAGCTCGAACCCAAATTGGATAAGTGTGTCTTCATAGGATACCCTAAGGAAACCATTGGGTATACCTTCTACCACAGATCTGAAGGCAAGATCTTTGTTTGCCAAGAATGGGTCCTCTATAGAGAAGGAGTTTCTCTCGAAAGAAGTGAGTGGGAAGAAAGCATAACTTGATGAGGTAACTATACCTTCTCTCAAATTGGAAAGTAGCACATTAGAGAAAACCGTCCCCGTGATCCCTACACCAACTAGAGAGTAAGCTAATGATGATGATCATGAAACTTAGGATCAAGTTACTACTGAACCTCGTAGGTCAACCAGAACACGTTCCGCACCAGAGTGGTATGGTAATCCTGTCCAGGAAGTCATGTTATTAGACCACGACGAACCTACAAACTATGAAGAAGCTATGATGAACCCAGATTCCGATAAATGGCTTGAGGCCATGAAATCTAATATAGATCCATGTATGATAACAAAGTGTGGACTTTGGTGGACTTGCCCGATGATCGGCAAGCCATTGTGAATAAATGGATCTTCAAGAAGAAGACGGGCGCTGATGGTAAGTCACTATCTACAAAGCTCGACTTGTCGCAAAAGGTTTTCGACAAGTTCAATTGGTTGACTACGATGAGACTTTCTCACCCGTAGCGATGCTTAAGTCTGTCCGAATCATGTTAAAATTGCCACATTTTATAATTATGTAATCTGGCAAATGGACGTCAAAATTCCATTCCTTAATGGATTTCTTAAATAAAAGTTGTATATGATGCAACCAGAAGGTTTTATCAATCCTAAAGGTGCTAACAAAGTATGAAAGCTCCAACGATCCATCTATGGACTGGTGCAAGCATCTCAGAGTTGGAATATACGCTTTGATGATGTGATCAAAGCATATGCCTTTATACAGACTTATGGTGAAACTTGTATTTATAAGAAAGTGAGTGGGAGCTCTATAGCATTTCTGATATTATATGTGGATGACATATTGTTGATTGGAAATGATATAGAATTTATGGATAGCATAAAAGGATACTTGAATAAGAATTTTTCAATGAAAGACCCCAGTGAAGTTGCTTATATATTGGGCATCAAGATCTACAGGGATAGATAAAGACGGTTAATAGGACTTTCACAAATAACATACCTTGACAAAGTTCTGAAGAAGTTCAAAATGGACCAGTCTAAGATAGGGTTCGTACCTGTGTTGCAAGGTGTGAAATTGAGTCAGACTCAAAGTCCGACCATGGCCGAAGATAGATAGAAAATGAAAGTCATTCCCTATGCCTCAGCCATAGGTTCTATTATGTATGCCATGCTGTGTACCAGACCTAATGTGTGCCTTGCCATAAGTTTGGCAAGGAGGTACTGATACGTCTCCATCGTATCTACTTTTCCAAACTCTTTTGCCATTGTTTTGGACTCTAACTTGCATGATTTGAATGAAACTAACCCGGAATGACGCTGTTCTCACCAGAATTGCCATGGTGTTATTTTTGTGCAGAAATAAAAGTTTTCTGATTGAACTGAAAATTCACGAGGAATATTTTTGGAATATATAAAAATATTGGCAAAAGAATTAACCAGAGGGGGGCCACAGATACGTCTCCAATGTATCTATAATTTATGAAGTATTCATGCCATGTTTACAAAAAATTTATATGATTTTGGTATGATTTGATTAGAACTAACTTGGACTGACGTTGTTTTCAGCAGAACTACCGTGGTGTCGTTTTTTGTGCAGAAATAAAAGTTCCCAGAATGGGCTAAAAATTTATGGTGATTTTTTATGGACCAAAAGAGACCCCCGAAGCATCGGAGTTGAGCCAGAAGAGTCCCGAGGTGGCGGCAAGAGTGGAGGGCGCACCCACCCCCCTAGGGCGCGCCCCCTGTCATGCCGCTGCCTCGTGGACCCCCTTGACGTGAAACCAATGCCAAAAATTCCTATAAATATAGAAACCCTCGAAAAAAACCTAGATGGGGAGTTCCGCCACCGCAAGCCTCTGTAGCCACGAAAAACCAATCGGGAGCCCGTTTCGGCACCCTGCCAGAGGAGGAAACCATCACCGGTGGCCATCTTCATCATCCCGGCGCTCTCCATGACGAGGAGGGAGTAGTTCACCCTCGGGGCTGAGGGTATGTACCGGTAGCTATGTGTTTGATCTCTCTCTCTCTCTCTCTCGTGTTCTTGATATGGCATAATCTTGATGTACCGCGAGCTTTGTTTTTATAGTTGAGTCGTATGGTGTTTCTCCTACTCTACCTTCTTGTGATGAATTGAGTTTTACCTTTGAGGTTTCACTATTATCGGATGGAATACTTTTATGGATTTGAGAACACTTGATATATGTCTTGCGTGGGATATCCGTGGTGACAATGGGGTGTTCTATTGATTCACTTGATATATGTTTTGGCACTCAACTCGCGGATTCTTGAGTTGACATTGGGGTAATCTATGCATAGTGGTTGATGCACGTTTTCGTCCTTGTTTCTCCGGTAGAAATCTTGGGGCACTGTTTGAGATTCTTTGTGTTGGATTGGATATTATGAATCTGAAGTTGTTTTGATGCATATCATATAATTAACCCACAGATACTTGTGGTCACATTGGAGTATCTAGGTGACATTAGGTTGATTGATGTGTATCATATGTTGTTATTTTACTATGAACTCTAGGGCTGTTTGTGACACTTATAGGAATAGCTCAATGAATTGATTGGAAAGAATAACTTTGAGGTGGTTTCATACCCTACAGGAAGTTTCATCTTATGTTCTCCGCGATAGGAACATTGGAGTGACTTTTGTCGCACGTTGAGGGATTGCCATATGATTTAATTATGTTATTATTGTTGAGAGAACTTGCACTAGTGAAAGTATGTACCCTAGGCCTTGTTTTCAAGCATTACAATACCGTTTTCCCTCACTTTTGTCACTTTCTACCTTGCTGTTTTTATATTTTTAGATTACAAAACCTATATCTACCATCCATATTACACTTGTATCACCATCTCTTCGCCGAACTAGTGCACCTATACAATTTACCATTGTATTGGGTGTGTTGGGGACACAAGAGACTCTTTCTTATTTGGTTGCAGGGTTGTTTGAGAGAGACCATATTCATCCTACACATCCCACGGATTGATGAACCTTAGGCCATCCACTTGAGGGAAATTTGCTACTGTCCTACAAAACTCTACGCTTGGAGGCCCAACACGAGTCTACAAGAAGAAGGTTGCATAGTAGATATCAAGCTCTTTTCTGGCGCCGTTGCCGGGAGGTGAGTGCTTGAAGGTATATTTTTAGATCTTGCAATTGAATCTTTAGTTTCTTGTTTTATCACTAGTTTGGTTTATAAAAAGAAAAGTACAAAAAATGGAATTGAGGTCGCCTCATATATATGCTTCTTCTTTTTATCTCTTTCGTGAAAATGATGGAAAGGAAAATTGTGCTCAAGTGCTAGAAGAAGAAGTCAGTAAAATGTTTGGCTCTAAATCGCTAAATGATAAACATGATTGCAATGTTGTTAGTGTGTTTGCTATGAATATTCATGATACTAATGATGATTGCACTAGTCATGATAAAGAAGTTTCTAATAAGCATGTAAATTTTTGTGGAGTAAATTTTTGTGGAGTGTTTGCTATAAATATTCATGATACTAATGATCATTACACAAGATTTGATATACAAATTGTCTACGTTTTCCTAGTTTCAAGAACTTTTGGAGTTACAGAACTATGGAAAATTTCCAGATTACTACAGACTGTTCTGTTTTGGACATATTATGTTTTTCATGTGTTGTTTGCTTATTTTGATGAATCTATGGGTAGTATCGGAGGGTATGAACCATGGAGAAGTTGGAATACAGTAGATAGTACACCAATATAAATAAATAATGAGTTCACAACAATATCAAAAGTGATGATTTTATGTTCTTATACTAACAGATCTCATGAGATTTTTTGTTGAGTTTTGTGTTGTGAAGTTTTCAAGTTTTGGGTAAAGATTTGATGGACTATGGAATAAGGAGTGGAAAGAGCCTAAGCTTGGGGATGGTCAAGGCACCCCAAGGTAATATTCAAGGACAACCAAGAGCCTAACTTGGGGATGCCCCAGATGGCACCCCCTCTTATGTCTTCGTCTATCAATAAATTTACTTGAGGCTATATTTTTATTCACCACATGATATGTGTTTTGCTTGGAGCATGATTTTAATGAGGATTTTCTTGATGATTGAATAATATTCCAAGATCTGAAGTTCTTAGATGTTAGAGAGTCTTCACATAGTTACATAATTATTCGACTACTCATGATCTTCAATTATATTTTTTGGAGTAGTTTGTCATTTACTCACGTTCTTCACTTATATCCTACGAGTAAATGGTTGAATGAATTGAGTATCATAAATATGAAATTATATATGCTTCATATGCTTATACCATGGGGAGTAATGACTTCACATATAATAAGTAGAGGTGGTAAATTTATTGAAAGTTAGCAAACATATTATTGGTCACTTGAACAATTCATGAAAGAATATTGAAGGAAGAGATATTTCACATATAAATATACTATCTTAGACATCTTCTATGATTGTGAGCCCCATTAATTATTTTCAAACTTGATCAAATTAGATGAAGTTGGACAAGGTGTCAGTTTCATATTTGGCATATCTCGTAGTAGGGGTCCTAAGCTAGGCGTCTTGGAGCGATGGTAACATGGACACAGGGTTTTACCCAGGTTCGGACTCTCTCGAAGAGATAATACCCTACATCCTGCTTTTGATTGTATTCATATGGGTGTAGTACAGGGTACATGTCTCTACCACAAGATTGTTCTAATGAATATGAGATTGTCCATTGACTAGCCTGGCCTCGGTTTATATAACACACCAGAGGCCTAGGGTTTAGGAGAGTCCTTGTTTTGAGCGCCAAGTCTTGTGGGATCCTCCTTGTATTCGGCATGGGCTGCCCGAAGTGGCCCATTAGTGAATCCTCGGCCCAACCCACCGGTCGGGAGATGACGTGGTGAGTACCCCCTAGTCCAGGACACCGTCAGTAGCCCCATGAACCGGTCTTGAAGTTGGGGACGCTCCTCGATTCTTCTGAACTGTTCTTCATCTTCGGTCGTCGGCCTTGAAAACTGGTTCAACAAATCTTCTCATCTTCAATCTTGAGGATCGCTGAAGTGAATCCGAAGAGTTTACACGTCGGGTATCCGAGGAGCCCCTTTATGTTTTCGGCCTTTCTAAATGCCTTGTTATTTTCATGCCACACCTCGGGTTTGAAGTTGCTCCCGTGTGGCGGTGTCCTCTTGCGTCCAAGCTCCAACACCGGACTGCATCCGAGCCCCAACGGCGGACTGTATCCGAGCTCCAATGTCGGACTGTAGCCGAGTTCCAATGACGGACTATATCCGAGGTGTCATAGGTCACCTTGGTTCGAAAAAGTTGAAGGAATTCAGCCAATCTTAATACCGGAAATGCCCTCTATGCAGCCAGCCACTTGTATCCGAGCTTTATGCTAGACTGCATCCGAGGTGATGCACCACCTTGGTCTCAGGCTGATTGTTTGCAGATTTTATTTCTGATTGATGCAATTTATTTACTGACGAGATATATAGCCAGTAGCCCTCAATGTGTGTGTCAACCTAAAATCCGAGATGTACACTAGAGGAGATAGTGATCGGCGGATTCTCCCTTGAGAGAGGATTTTGAGAAGTCACCATAATATATTAGCTTGATGCTAGATGAGTCCCAGATGGTACCTATTGTTGTCCAAAGACGCGTTTGCCCATAGTTCGGTCCAGCCGAACACTAGGCAATTTGAATTTTCTGCATTGAATAGGCAATTCAATAGCCCCCGAGACATTGGTCGGGTGGAAACACCAGATTAGGGGATCGATGTGCCCCTTTAATATTAGTAAATGATAAGCTTGAAGCCCAGTAGCCCCCGAGCCTTAATGTGGGCAAGGGTGGCCGAATTAAGGATCGGTATCCAGATTAAAATCACAATTTAAGTGTAATAACTCAATGTATCCAAGTACTTCACATCATTAATTCTTGGATCCGCATTGTACAAATCTCTGTTGACCGACCATCGGCTTCAACCTCCTCGACCAGTAGCCGGGGAGTGTTTGTCCCACTTTATAAAGCCTTTATGAGGGAAAAGATTTACGATAAACAAGGCAATCCGGCCATAAACAAAGGTGTGCAGAGAGAACATTATATTACTATTTAACGTAAGAAATATCTTCCAGAAAAAATAGTCCCGCTATCGGTTCCTTTCTTTGGGTTGTCATGCCAACCATGATCATGAAACCTCACCTCCGATCAATGTGGGAGAAAAATATTGAAGATTTAGTTTGGGGAAAGTTCCCGAACTATGTGGTCTTTAGCAAACCTAAATGTTCGCTTCTGTCATTGCCGACCAATTATATTCTTAAGATAGCTAGCTTTTGGATTCACCCAGTGTGAGGTACTAATCCGGATGACCCGGTAGTAACAATCACAGAGGTGATCCCTTTACCCCCTAGCCAAACAATCGAGAACATAGGGTTAAACATAGGAGCTAAGCAACCCTGCTTGGCCAAAATCTTAAGTCAAATTTGATGCATATTTATGGCTTTATAACGACGATTATGGAAGGCAGCGCTTGTATACTGAAAGAAAATGCTGATGACATGTTTATTTTGACTCTTTTGCGGCCGTTTATCATTTGAAAGTGGCCCATCGTCGGCTTCCACCCCCTTGTAGATGCTATGCAGGGTGTTTCCACAATAAAAAAAACCTTAGCCGACGTCTCAGTGCCCGAAGGAGGTTGTGTTAGCGGAAACGAGGCAATCAGATATGCGGGCTTTATAACTTTCACTTAGTCATAGGAGCTTAAAGTTGGGAGGCCAGTTACTAGCCCCATGTTAGTGTTTGGGGACAGTCGAGGTCAAGCCGTAAACACCTCGGCCAATGTTATGAACGACCCATCATTTAACACGGGTTGACCTCCATTGATCTATAGTTTAACACAGTCATCGGATGGCCAACCAGTTTACGCTTATTGTGATAGTCAGTGTTCGAATTTCTCTACTGAGGCACTTGACCAGTTGAACCGGAAGCATGATCACAGTGGTTCTCCCTTTACCCTTAGACGAACAATCAGGAACGTAAGGGTAAGCACGGAAGCCGGGCAACCCAACTATTGACCGAAGACACAATTCCAAACCGATGCATAGAAAGCAGTATCCGAGAATGTTTTGCCGAGGAGTCCATGGAATACCTTGGATTTTGGTGGGTTCGGCTGTAGTCTCACCCCTCGTTAATATTGCCAATGCTTTAAAGACGTATGGCGTTGCACTGCTCGAGAAGTAGTCCCAATGTGGCATCCGAGGTATAGTTCGGCGAGAAAGATGCCGAGCTGTGGGTCGGAAAAGATCTCCCGAGCCGAATTATTATGCAGGGCACCTCGGTCATGAGGATATCCTGGTTCCTGAAAGGAAAATATACAAATAGCTAAAAAGTGCCATAGGCTCGAAAAGCCAAAAAACTTATGCAAAAACTTGATGCCCGAACTAAATCAGGTTTTTTGGTGCCAATCCTAAGATTGGTCTTAAAATTAGTTTGTGCTTCTGTCGTGCTGTAACACGACATATCCGATCTCAAGACTTCAAGCGGGTCAGCCTACAGCATCAACCTCCTATCCTGAAGGTGGAGTACTTCTCATTAGGCCAGTTTAGCGAACTAAACTTGAGTGACTTTATGGAGAAACCAGGCTATTCGGCTATTGACCACACACTCGAGGCGAGAAAGGAGTGGTGGAAAAGGACTTTGCAACGACTAGGAAGAAAATAATTATTATAGAACGACTCATACAAATTTAAGAGCCCCTAGTTAACTCATGTAAAGGAAGTGTTTTTGACAAACAATTTTTGTTGTCAAACTAAGTTTTTAACACAAATATAATGTTTGGTCGAACCGAACAAGAATTAAAAAAACTAAGCATGGAAGCGACGTAGCTGGTTAATGTGCTCGGTGTCGATGTGTGGCCCGAGCTTATGGCGGGACGAGGTCCCAGGCCCCAAGCCGGTCCCGAGGTGGCAGAGCGAAGAGCTCAGCATCCCGAAGTGGCGACATAGCACAGCCAATGTGGCGAAGTGGAACCCCCAATCCATCTGAGGCGACGGAGCAGGCCGGCAGTATGACACACGAAGTTCCCGGCATGGGTAAATGAAGTGATGACGAAGTCCCCGGTCCAGCCAAGGTGACATGGTACGTCGGTACACTGAGGTGAGAGCACTACCCAACCCAAATCATTTACCTGTGCACAGAAAATAGTGCAATCCGGAGATAATAGTAATAATAATAAATTAAAAATATTTGTAGCATAATAAATAATTTATGCAAAGTGAGCGATAAAAGAAATATGGCCCGTGTGCCGAACACTCGATGAGGTAGAGCTTTCACAGGACACCGTCACAACAAAGACAACATAATGAGTTATGTTTCGGTATATTTGTATAGAAGTCATATTGTTATGGATCCTCGAACATGTGGTGCTTGCTATTTAGAATCTTTTGCTAGCCAAAATTTCTGTACTAAGCGGGGATACTGCTTGTGCATCCAAAATCCTTGAACCAGGTTTCTTCCATGAGTGTCCAGCATATCTACCTATATGCGGTATTTACCTGCCGTTCCAAGTAAATTTGCATGCCCCAAACTCTAAACCTTCAAATAATAATCTGTTTTGTATGCCCGAATCGCTCATGTAGCGACTAGGGGCTGTCAATATCTTCCATGCTAGGTGGGTTATTCTGACGATGAGTGTTGATTGACTTGTCATTCACGAGAAAGTGGCTGGTAATCGGAATGCCCAGTTCCATGCTCGAAATCAAATCAAAATTTAATCATCAAACAAAACTCCCCCAGGATTATTATTGGTATGGACGGTACCCGTTGTTTCGGATCATCCGTGGAGTGTGATTGTTAGTGGAGGGGGAGTAAATGCTTTATCATTCTGTTTGGGAACCGCCTATAATGTGTCTAGCATGGAATATAGTGAGAACTCTCCGTCTTTACATTGACAATGAAAGCACACTTCTCAAAATTATATGCATCTCTATTTGAAAAGCTTCGATCTCTGGCACCTCTACAAATCACTGCTTCCCTCTGCGAAGGGCCTATCTTTTACTTTTATGCAAGAGTCAGTAGTATTCCTTCTCATTCCAACCTACTCCTTAGTTGGCAAGCATCATGTGATCGAGAAAGATCTAAGCATATATGGCCATTCGAATATATTTGATCATGAATTATTATTGTTGACAATTATCTATATGATAAATAAGTTGGGACGCGAAACATTAAGCCCCAATCTTTCTCTGTGTTCAATGGATGCCATTTGTTCTAAAAATATGCTTTGAGTGGTAGCAATCATGGAAGACTACATGATAGGTGAGTATGTTGGATTTGCTAAATCAAAGCTCTTACACAAACCCTTCCTGAAAATAGGATGAATTGAAATTGTTTGATGACTGAGAACCTAGTTTGTTAGTTTTCAAGAAAGTTTATGATCTATGCTTTAACATGTAATAGCTTGCTACTTGATCATGAGAAGTTTGATGAGATGAGCTACTGTTTAGAAAAAGTGATTGAAATTATCATTGATCAAACTTGTGCACTTGCTAGCATTCACACTTCATAAATTATTTCTTTTATCATTTACCTACTCGAGGATGAGCAGGAATTAAGCTTGGGAATTGTGATATGTCTCCAACGTATCTATAATTTATGAAGTATTCATGCCATGTTTACAACAATTTTATATGGTTTTGGTATGATTTGATTATAACTAACTCGGACTGATGTTGTTTTCAGTAGAACTACCGTGTGTCATTTTTGTGTGCAGAAATAGAAGTTCTCAGAATGGGCTGAAAATTTATGGTGATTTTTAATGGACCAAAGAGATCCCCGAAGCACCGGAGTTGGGCCAGAAGAGTCCCGAGGTGGCGGCAAGGGTGGAGGGCGTGCCCCCCTGTCTTGCCACTGCATCATGGACCCCCTTGACGTGAAACCGACACCAAAAATTCCTATAAATATAGAAACCCCCGAAAATAAACCTAGATCGGGAGTTCCGTAGCCGCAAACCTCTGTAGCCATGAAAAACCAATCGGGAGCCCGTTCCGGCATCCTGGCGGAGGGGGAAACCATCATCCGTGGCCATCTTCATCATCCCGGCGCTCTCCATGATGAGGAGGGAGTAGTTCACCCTTGGGGCTGAGGGTATGTACCGGTAGCTATGTGTTGAGTTCAGCGAGCTTTGTTACTATAGTTGAATCATATGGTATTTCTCCCCCTCTACCTTCTCATGATGAATTGAGTTTTACCTTTGAGGTTTCACTATTATTGAATTGAATACTTTTATGGATTTGAGAACAGATGATGTATGTCTTGCATGGGATACCCATGGTGATAATGGGGTGTTATATTGATTCACTTGATATATGTTTTGGCCCTCAACTTGTGGATTCCCGAGGTGACACTGGGGTAATCTATGCATAGGGGTTGATGAATGTTTTCGTCCTTGTTTATCCAGTAGAAATCTTGGGGCACTCTTTGAGGTTCTTTGTGTTGGATTGAATATTATGAATCTGAAGTTGTTGTGATGCATATCGTATAATTGACCCACGGATACCTGTGGTGACATTGGAGTATCTAGGTGACATTAGGGTTGATTGATGTGTATCATATGGTGTTATTTTACTACAAACTCTAGGGCTATTTGTGACACTTATAGGAATAGCTCAATGGATTGATCGGAAAGAATAACTTTGAGGTGGTTTCGTACCGTACATTGCCGTCAGCTGGCTGACGGCAAAGAAGGTCTTTGCCATCGGCTTGCATAAAATGGACGGCAAAGAACTGGCTGATGGCAAAGAAGGTCTTTGCCATCAGCCAGTTCTTTGCCGCCAGCTGGCTGACGGCAAAGAGGGAGGTCCGCCCCACCAACGAGCAGCTAAAAAAAGATTCTTTGCCTTCTGTTTGCGGATGGCAAAGGGTGCGGACGGCAAAGGGATTAACCTAACAGACGGTTGCCCCCACCCCGCCCCTCCCTCTCTCTCTCTCTCTCTCTTTCTATCCACGCGCCTCTCCCCGACGAGACCA
>NC_041389.1:134185802-134190364 GCF_002162155.2 Triticum dicoccoides
CTTCTTCTTCTTCTTCTTCTTCTTCTTCTTCTTCTTCTTCTTCTTCTTCTTCTTCTTCTTCTTCTTCTTCTTCTTCTTCTTCTTCTTCTTCTTCTTCTTCTTCTTCTTCTTCTTCTTCTTCTTCTTCTTCTTCTTCTTCTTCTTCTTCTTCTTCTTCTTCTTCTTCTTCTTCTTCTTCTTCTTCTTCTTCTTCTTCTTCTTCTTCTTCTTCTTCTTCTTCTTCTTCTTCTTCTTCTTCTTCTTCTTCTTCTTCTTCTTCTTCGTCTTCTTCTTCTTCCTCTTCTTCTTCTTCTTCTTCTTCTTCTTCTTCTTCTTCTTCTTCTTCTTCTTCTTCTTCTTCTTCTTCTTCTTCTTCTTCTTCTTCTTCTTCTTCTTCTTCTTCTTCTTCTTCTTCTTCTTCTTCTTCTTCTTCTTCTTCTTCTTCTTCTTCTTCTTCTTCTTCTTCTTCTTCTTCTTCTTCTTCTTCTTCTTCTTCTTCTTCTTCTTCTTCTTCTTCTTCTTCTTCATTTTCTTCTAGGTTAGCTTCATTTTACTTAAGTATGCTCATTTCTTATAGTCTTCTTCTTCTTCTTCATTTTCTTCTTCTTCTTCTAACATCTTGTTTATCATTTTGCAGATTGATTTAATTCACGGAAGCTTGCATGGATGGAGTGCTTCTTTTCCATTTGTGCTTTTATTTTGTATCAATGAACTTTCATGGTTGGAACTTGTTATATATGGATGGATGGATAACGGTGTTGGATGAACAATGTGAAACTTTTGTAATATGTAAGGATGCATGGAATTATATATGTGTTGGTTATGTATGTATATATGATGAAACTTGTGTGTTGGATATGCTTGTTGTGTGTATATATGTATATCTATGTATATCTATGAATTGCTGTCAAAATGAATGAATTTCATTAAAAACAGGGCTGTATAGGCTCTTTGTCGTCCGCTAGCTGACGGCAAAAAACTATGCCATTAGCTAGTTGACGGCAAACATGCCACATGGCAGATACCTGTGATTCCTGGGACTGGCATATTTGAGCACTTTGCCGTCTGCTAGCGGACGACAAAGACCTTAGCCTCTTTGTCGTTTGCTGGCTGACGGCAAAGCACACCATTAACCCTAACGGCTCTCACCCCACCTCACTGCCGTCCACAATCGTTGCCGTCTGCTGGCCACCAACGATGGACGACACAATCCTTTGCCGTCCGTTTCCAGGAAGCGGACGGCAAAGAAGGCTTTGCTGGCACGTGTTCAAACGGACGGTTTGCCTTCTGCTGGCGGACGACAAAGGAGTTTGCCGTCCATGATGCATGCCTTTGCCGTCCACCGTGGCGGACGGCAAAGAAGTGGATTCTAGTAGTGACCTATACAATTTACCATTGTATTGGGTGTGTTGGGGACAAAGAGACTCTTTGTTTTTTGGTCGCAGGGTTGTTTGAGAGAGACCATCTTCATCCTACGCCTCCCATGGATTGATAAACCTTAGGTCATCTACTTGAGAGAAATTTGCTACTGTCCTACAAAACTATGCGCTTGGAGGCCCAACATGAGTCAATAAGAAGAAGGTTTCATAGTAGACATTAGCCCCCAAGAGGCCACAAGCCCTGGGGGTGCGCCCTGTAGGCTTGTAGGCCCCCTGGAGCTCCTCCGACCCTAATTCCAACTCTATATGTTCCTCTTCACCGAGAAAAAAATCAGAGAGAAGGATTCATTGAGTTTTACGATACGGAGCCACCGCCGCCTCCTGTTCTTCATCGGGGGGGGGGGGGCTAATCTGGAGTCTGTTCGGGGCTCCGAAGAGGGGAATCCATCGCCATCATCATCACCAACCTTCCTCCATCACCAATTTCATGATGCTCACCATTGTGCGTGAGTAATTCCATCATATGCTTGCTAGACGGTGATGGGTTGGATTAGATTTATCATGTAATCGAGTTAGCACTACAAAAAAAAGACACATCCGTGACATTTTGAGCCGAACGAATTTTTTTCCTGTCATGCTTATGACACTTCGATGATGATAATTGTGACAAAACCTGGTATCATCATAGATGTGGTGGGCTCCTACTTCTATGACAAAAAATCATGATAGAAAATGGGCTTTTCGTCCTGGGCGGGTTGAAGACGCAGCTGCATGACATTCTTTGGGCCGTCCATGACGGAAAAAACCGTGATAGAAGCCAGGGCGAGGAAAATATCTGGGAGTTCCCGGTTAAGGTGGGTGGTCGGGGGCCGAGCGATGCATGTTTCTCTCGTACACGTACACGTGTGGGTGCGAGGCGTTGGGCTCTAACTGAACCCGAGCGAGGCATTCGCCTACTGAACCCGAGCGATTGCACTGCAGGCTACGTGTTACTAAACCTGAGAGAATGATCGATCTGGATGTTAACTGAACCCGGTCGAGCGATTCCTTCGCTACTCCTGTTAACTGATGCCGATCGAACCTGCTGCCTCCTTCCCTTGATGAACAGTGAGCGTTGTGGGGGGATGAACTGTTCCCGGTGGGGGGTTGGATGAAGAGGACCCCGTGGTAGTAGAGGTTGTTGCCGCTGGATGAACAGGACCCCGATCAATCAAGCCGGTTGGGGGTGGATGAACAAGACCCCATTGAGGGCTGGATGAACAGGACGACCCCAAGGAGGGCTGGTTGAATAGTAGCCGTTGGAGGGCTGGATGAATAGTAGCCCGTGGAGGGGTGGTTGAACAGGACCCCATGGAGAAGGCTGGTTGAACAGTAGACGGTGGAGGAGTAGTGGAGGCTGGATGAACAGGAGGCCATGTATGAACAGTCGCAAGTGGAGGCTGGAGGAGGTCGATGGTGGATGACCAGTAGCCCGTGGAGGCTGGAGGAGGTCGACGGTGGAGATGAATAGTAGCCCGTGGAGTCCCGTTTTGTGGTACGCCACACCACTCCCGATGAACAGGACCCCCATTTCGACCGTAGCGCTCCAACACAAGTCTGTTTCCTCCCTTTTGCGGTACGCCACACCCCTCCCGATGAACAGGACCCCGTTTCGACCGTAGGCACTCGAACACAAGTCTGTTTCCTCCGTTTTGCGGTACACCACACCCCTCCCGATGAACAGGATCCCATTTCGACCCTAGGATGGAACACAAGGCCATTTCCCCTGTTCTGCGGTACACCAGGCCTCGTTTCAATCGGCTATTCCGTCCAAGCCGGTTGCCTCCCGATGAACACGACAACGCAATTTCTCCATTCCGACCCAGCCGGTTGGCTGCCGATGAACAGGACACCGTCACTGCCTCTCCATGTACACGAGTCCTGGTTGTACGCATGCACGAGTAGGCGTTCGAGACCCCGCCCGTATGTACGTACGTGGTCGTATTTAGTTTCTTGCACCCTGGCTGTACGTACGTGTACATGCTGTTGGAAATATGCCCTAGAGGTAATAATAAAAGGATTATTATAATATTTCCATGTTCATGATAATTGTCTTTTATTCATGCTATAATTGTATTATCCGGAAATCATAATACACATGTGAATACATAGACCACAATACGTCCCTAGTAAGCCTCTAGTTGACTAGCTCGTTGGTCAACAGATAGTCATGGTTTCCTGACTATGGACATTAGATGTCGTTGACAACGGGATCACATCATTAGGAGAATGATGTGATGGACAAGACCCATTCCTAAGCATAGCACAAGATCGTGTAGTTCGTTTTGCTAGAGCTTTTCCAATGTCAAGTATCTCTTCCTTAGACCATGAGATCGTGTAACTCCCGGATACCGTAGGAGTGCTTTGGGTGTACCAAACATCACAACGTAACTGGGTGACTATAAAGGTGCACTACAAGTATCTCCGAAAGTGTCTGTTGGGTTGACACGGATCGAGATTGGGATTTGTCACTCCGTCTTACGGAGAGGTATCACTGGGCCCACTCGGTAGTGCATCATCATAATGAGCTCAAAGTGACCAAGTGTCTGGTCACGGGATCATGCATTACGGTACGAGTAAAGTGACCTGCCGGTAACGAGACTAAACAAGGTATTGGGATACCGACGATCGAGTCTCAGGCAAGTAACATACCGTCTGACAAAGGGAATAGTATACGGGGTTGCTTGAACCCTTGACATCGTGGTTCATCCGATGAGAACATCGAGGAGTATGTGGGAGCCAACATGGGTATCCAGATCCCGCTATTGGTTATTGACAGGAGAGCTGTCTCGGTCATGTCTGCATGTTTCCCGAACCCGTAGGGTCTACACACTTAAGGTTCGGTGACGCTAGGGTTGTATGAATATGAGTATGCAGCAAACCGAATGTTGTTCGGAGTCCCGGATGAGATCCCGGACGTCACGAGGAGTTCCGGAATGGTCCGGAGGTAAAGAAAACTATATAGGAAGTGTTGTTTCGGCCATCGGGAAAGTTTCGAGGTCACCCGGTATTGTACCGGGACGACCGGAAGGGTCCCGGGGGTCCACCGGGTGGGGCCACCTATCCCGGAGGGCCCCGTGGGCTGAAGTGGGAGGGGAACCAGCCCCTAGTGGGCTGGTGCGCCCCCCCTTGGGCCCCCCTGCGCCTAGGGTTGGAAACCCTAGG
>NC_041389.1:134190751-134208290 GCF_002162155.2 Triticum dicoccoides
CCCTTGGGAGATTGCATCTCCCAGGGCCGGCGCCCCCCCGGGGCCTATATAAAGGAGGGCAAGGGGGAGGGCAGCGGCACCCCAAGTCTTGGCGCCTCCCTCCCCTGCTACACCTCGTCCTCCTCCCGCAGCAGCTTGGCGAAGCCCTGCCGGAGTTCTACTGCATCGACCACCACGCCGTCGTGCTGCTGGATCATCATCAACCTCTCCTTCCCCCTTGCTGGATCAAGACGGAGGAGACGTCACGCTGACCGTACGTGTGTTGAACGCAGAGGTGCCGTCCGTTCGGCGCTAGGATCTCCGGTGATAGGATCACGACGAGAACGACTACCTCAACCCCGTTCTTTTGAACTCTTCCGCTCGTGATCTACAAAGTGGTATGTAGATGCATCTCTCCTTTCACTCGTTACTTAGATGAACTCATAGATGGATCTTGGTGAAACCGTAGGAAAAATTTTATTTTCTGCAACGTTCCCCAACAGTGGCATCATTAGCTAGGTCTATGCGTAGTTCTCTATTGCACGAGTAGAACACAAATTTGTTGTGGGCGTAGATCTTGTCAACTTGCTTGCCGCTACTAGTCTTTTCTTGCTTCAGCGGTATTGTGGGATGAAGCGGCCTGGACCGACCTTACACGTACGCTTACGTGAGACAGGTTCCACCGACTGACATGCACTAGTTGCATAAGGTGGCTAGAGGGTGTCTGTCTCTCCTACTTTAGTTGGAGCGGATTAGATGAAAAGGGTCCTTATGAATGGTAAATAGAAGTTGACAAAAATCACATTGTGGTTATTCGTAGGTAAGAAAATGTTCTTGCTAGAACCCAATTGCATGCACGTAAAAGATGCAACAACAATTAGAGGACGTCTAACTTGTTTTTGCAGCAATTGTCATGTGATGTGATATGGCCAGAAGTTGTGATGAATGATGAATGATATATTGTGATGTATGAGATCATGTTCTTGTAATAGGAATCATGACTTGCATGTCGATGTATGACAACCGGCAGGAGCCATAGGAGCTGTCTTTATTTTTTGTATGACCTGCGTGTCATTGAAGAACGCCATGTAAATTACTTTACTTTATTGCTAAACACGTTATCCATAGAAGTAGAAGTAGTCGTTGGTGTGACAACTTCATGAAGACACAATGATGGAGATCATGATGATGGAGATCATGGTGTCATGCCGGTGACAAAGATGATCATGGAGCCCCGAAGATGGAGATCGAAGGAGCTATATGATATTGGCCATATCATGTCACTACTATATAATTGCATGTGATGTTTATTATGTTTTATGCATCTTGTTTACTTAGAACGGCGGTAGTAAATAAGATGATCCCTTATAACAATTTCAAGAAAGTGTTCCCCCTAACTGGGCACCGTTGCTAAAGTTCGTCGTTTCGAAGCACCACGTGATGATCAGGTGTGATAGATCCTTACGTTCACATACAACGGGTGTAAGACAGATTTACACATGCAGAACACTTAGAGTTAACCTGACGAGCCTAGCATGTACAGACATGGCCTCGGAACACAGAGATCGAAAGGTCGAACATGAGTCGTATGGAAGATACGATCAACATGGAGATGTTCACCGATGATGACTAGTCCGTCTCATGTGATGATCGGACACGGCCTAGTCGACTCGGATCGTGTAACACTTAGATGACTAGAGGGATGTCTAATATGAGTGGGAGTTCATTAAATAATTTGATTAGATGAACTTAATTATCATGAACTTAGTCTAAAACTTTTGCAAAATATGTCTTGTAGATCAAATGGCCAACGCTCATGTCAACATGAACTTCAACGCGTTCCTAGAGAAAACCAAGCTGAAAGATGATGGCAGCAACTATTCGGACTGGGTCTGGAACTTGAGGATCATCCTCATAGCAGCCAAGAAAGCATATGTCCTAGATGAACCGCTAGGTGAAGCACCCATCCCAGAGAACCAAGACGTTATGAACACTTGGCAGTCACGTGCTGATGATTACTCCCTCGTTCAGTGCGGCATGCTTTACAGCTTAGAACCGGGGCTCCAAAAGCATTTTGAGAAACACGGAGCATATGAGATGTTCGAGGAGCTGAAAATGGTTTTTCAAGCTCATGCCCGGGTCGAGAGATATGAAGTCTCCGACAAGTTCTATAGTTGTAAGATGGAGGAAAACAGTTATGTCAGTGAGCACATACTCAAAATGTCTGGGTTGCACAACCGCCTGTCCCAGCTGGAGATCAACCTCCCGGACGAGGCGGTCATTGACAGAATCCTTCAGTCGCTCCCACCGAGCTACAAGAGCTTTGTGTTGAACTACAATATGCAGGGGATGGTGAAGACCATTCCTAAAGTATTTTCAATGCTGAAGTCAGCAGAGGTTGAAATCAAGAAAGAACATCAAGTGTTGATGGTCAATAAGACCACTAAGTTTAAAAAGGGCAAGGGTAAGAAGAACTTCAAGAAGGACGGCAAAGATGTTGCCGCACCCGGTAAGCCAGCTGCCGGGAAGAAGTCAAAGAATGGACCCAAGCCTGAGACTGAGTGCTTTTATTGCAAAGGGAAGGGTCACTGGAAGCGGAACTGCCCCAAATACTTAGCGGACAAGAAGGACGGCAACACTAAAGGTATATTTGATATACATGTAATTGATGTGTACCTTACCAGTACTCGTAGTAACTCCTGGGTATTTGATACCGGTGCCGTTGCTCACATTTGTAACTCACAGCAGGAGCTGCGGAATAAGCGGAGACTCGCGAAGGACGAGGTGACGATGCGCGTCGGGAATGGTTCCAAGGTCGATGTGATCGCCGTCGGCATGCTACCTCTACATTTACCTACGGGATTAGTTTTAAACCTCAATAATTGTTATTTAGTGCCAAGTTTGAGCATGAACATTGTATCTGGATCTCTTTTGATACGAGATGGCTACTCATTTAAATCCGAGAATAATGGTTGTTCTATTTATATGAGAGATATGTTTTATGGTCATGCCCCGATGGTCAATGGTTTATTCTTAATGAATCTCGAACGTAATGTTACACATATTTATAGTGTGAATACCAAAAGATGTAAAGTTGATAACGATAGTCCCACATACTTGTGGCACTGCCGCCTTGGTCACATTGGTGTCAAGCACATGAAGAAGCTCCATGCTGATGGACTTTTAGAGTCTCTCGATTATGAATCATTTGACACATGCGAACCATGCCTCATGGGTAAAATGACCAAGACTCTGTTCTCCGGAACAATGGAGCGAGCAACCAACTTATTGGAAATCATACATACCGATGTGTGCGGTCCAATGATCTTGAGGCTCGCGGAGGATATCGTTATGTTCTCACTCTCACTGATGACTTGAGTAGATATGGGTATGTCTACTTGATGAAACACAAGTCTGAGACCTTTGAAAAGTTCAAGGAATTTCAGAATGAAGTAGAGAATCAACGTGACTGAAAGATAAAATTCTTACGATCGGATCGTGGAGGAGAATATTTAAGTCACGAATTTGGTACACACTTAAGAAAATGTGGAATCGTTTCACAACTCACGCCGCCTGGAACACCTCAGCGTAACGGTGTGTCCAAACGTCGTAATCGCACTCTATTGGATATGGTGCGATCTATGATGTCTCTTACCGATTTACCGCTATCATTTTGGGGATACGCTCTAGAGACAGCTACATTCACTTTAAATAGGGCACCGTCTAAATCCGTTGAGACGACACCGTATGAATTATGGTTTGGGAAGAAACCTAAGCTGTCGTTTCTAAAAGTTTGGGGATGCGATGCTTATGTCAAGAAACTTCAACCTGAAAAGCTCGAACCCAAGTCAGAAAAATGCGTCTTCATAGGATACCCTAAGGAAACCATTGGGTATACCTTCTACTTAAGATCTGAGGGCAAGATCTTTGTTGCCAAGAACGGATCCTTTCAGAAAAAAGAGTTTCTGTCGAAAGGAGTAAGTGGGAGGAAAGTAGAACTCGATGAAGTACTACCTCTTGAACCGAAAAGTAGTGCAGCTCAGGAAAACGTTCCTGTGGTGCCTACACCGAGTGGAGAGGAAATTAATGATGATGATCAAGGTACCTCTGATCAAGTTGCTACTGAACTTCGTAGGTCCATAAGGACACGTTCCACACCAGAGTGGTATGGCAACCCTGTCCTGGAAATCATGTTGTTAGACAATGGTGAACCTTCGAACTATGAAGAAGCGATGGCGGGCCCAGATTCCAACAAATGGCTAGAAGCCATGCAATCCGAGATAGAATCCATGTATGAAAACAAAGTATGGACTTTGACAGACTTGCCCGATGATCGGCGAGTGATAGAAAACAAATGGATCTTTAAGAAGAAGACGGACGCGGATGGTAATATTACCATTTAAAGCTCGACTTGTCGCTAAGGGTTATCGACAAGTTCAAGGGGTTGACTACGATGAGACTTTCTCTCCCGTAGCGAAGCTGAAGTCCGTCCGAATCATGTTAGCAATTGCCGCATACTATGATTATGAGACATGGCAGATGGACGTCAAAACGGCATTCCTTAACGGGCATCTTAAGGAAGAACTGTATATGATGCAGCCGGAGGGTTTTGTCGATCCTAAGAATGCTAACAAAGTATGCAAGCTCCAGCGATCCATTTATGGGCTGGTGCAAGCATCTCGGAGTTGGAACATTCGCTTTGATGAGATGATAAAAGCGTTTGGGTTTATGCAGACTTATGGAGAAGCTTGCGTTTACAAGAAAGTGAGTGGGAGCTCTGTAGCATTTCTAATATTATATGTAGATGACATACTTTTGATGGGAAATGATATAGAATTCTTGGACAACATTAAGGCCTACTTGAATATTAGGACCTTGGAGAAGCTGCTTACATATTAGGCATCAAAATCTGTAGGGATAGATCGAGACGCCTCATAGGTCTTTCACAAAGCACATACCTTGATAAGATTTTGAAGAAGTTCAAAATGGATCAGTCCAAGAAAGGGTTCTTGCCTGTAATGCAAGGTGTGAGATTGAGCTCGGCTCAATGCCCGACCACGGCAAAAGATAAAGAAGAGATGAGCGTCATCCCCTATGCCTCAGCCATAGGATCTATTATGTATGCCATGCTGTGTACGAGACCTGATGTAAACCTTGCCGTAAGTTTGGTAGGAAGGTACCAAAGTAATCCTGGCAAGGAACACTAGACAGCGGTCAAGAATATCCTGAAGTACCTGAAAAGGACAAAGGACATGTTTCTCGTTTATGGAGGTGACGAAGAGCTCATCATAAAGGGTTACGTCGACGCTAGCTTCGACACAGATCTGGATGACTCTAAGTCACAAACCGGATACGTGTATATGTTGAATGGTGGAGCAGTAAGCTGGTGCAGCTGCAAGCAGAGCGTCGTGGTGGGATCTACATGTGAAGCGGAGTACATGGCAGCCTCGGAGGCAGCGCATTAAGCTATTTGGGTGAAGGAGTTCATCACCGACCTAGGAGTCATACCCAATGCGTTGGGGCCGATCAAACTCTTCTGTGACAACACTGGAGCTATTGCCCTTGCCAAGGAGGCCAGGTTTCACAAGAAGACCAGGCACATCAAGCGTCGTTTCAACTCCATCCGTGAAAATGTTCAAGATGGAGACATAGATATTTGCAAAGTACATACGGATCTGAATGTCGCAGATCCGTTGACTAAACCTCCCTCGCGAGCAAAACATGATCAACACCAGAACTCTATGGGTGTTCGATTCATCACAATGTAACTAGATTATTGACTCTAGTGCAAGTGGGAGACTGTTGGAAATATGCCCTAGAGGCAATAATAAAAGGATTATTATTATATTTCCTTGTTCATGATAATTGTCTTTTATTCATGCTATAGTTGTATTATCCGGAAATCGTAATACACGTGTGAATACATAGCCCACAATACGTCCCTAGTAAGCCTCTAGTTGACTAGCTCGTTGGTCAACAGATAGTCATGGTTTCCTGACTATGGACATTAGATGTCGTTGACAACGGGATCACATCATTAGGAGAATGATGTGATGGACAAGACCCATTCCTAAGCATAGCACAAGATCGTGTAGTTCGTTTTGCTAGAGCTTTTCCAATGTCAAGTATCTCTTCCTTAGACCATGAGATCGTGTAACTCCCGGATACCGTAGGAGTGCTTTGGGTGTACCAAACGTCACAACGTAACTGGGTGACTATAAAGGTGCACTACAGGTATCTCCGAAAGTGTCTGTTGGGTTGACACGGATCGAGACTGGGATTTGTCACTCCGTGTTACGGAGAGGTATCACTGGGCCCACTCGGTAGTGCATCATCATAATGAGCTCAAAGTGACCAAGTGTCTGGCCACGGGATCATGCATTACGGTATGAGTAAAGTGACTTGCCGGTAACGAGACTGAACAAGGTATTGGGATACCGATGATCGAGTCTCGGGCAAGTAACATACCGTCTGACAAAGGGAATAGTATACGGGGTTGCTTGAACCCTCGACATTGTGGTTCATCCGATGAGATCATCGAGGAGTATGTGGGAGCCAACATGGGTATCCAGATCCCGCTGTTGGTTATTGACCGGAGAGCTGTCTCGGTCATGTCTGCATGTCTCCCGAACCTGTAGGGTCTACACACTTAAGGTTCGGTGACGCTAGGGTTGTATGAATATGAGTGTGGAGCAAACCGAATGTTGTTCGGAGTCCCGGATGAGATCCCGGACGTCACGAGGAGTTCCGGAATGGTTCGGAGGTAAAGAAAACTATATAGGAAGTGCTGTTTCGGCCATCGGGAAAGTTTCGAGGTCACCCGGTATTGTACCGGGACCACCGGAAGGGTCCCGGGGGTCCACCGGGTGGGGCCACCTATCCCGGAGGGCCCCGTGGGCTTAAGTGGGAGGGGAACCAGCCCCTAGTGGGCTGGTGCGCCCCCCCTTGGGCCCCCCCTGCGCCTAGGGTTGGAAACCCTAGATGGGGGGGGCGCACCAGTTGCCTTGGGGGGCACTCCACCCACCCCTGGCCGCCGCCCCCTTGGGAGATTGCATCTCCCATGGACGCCGCCCCCCCTGGGGGCCTATATAAAGGAGGGCAAGGGGGAGGGCAGCGGCACCCCAAGTCTTGGCGCCTCCCTCCCCCTGCTACACCTCGTCCTCCTCCCGTAGCAGCTTGACGAAGCCCTGCCGGAGTTCTGCTGCATCCACCGCCACGCCGTCGTGCTGTTGGATCATCATCAACCTCTCCTTCCCCCTTGCTGGATCAAGACGGAGGAGACATCATGCTGACCGTACGTGTGTTGAATGCGGAGGTGCCGTCCGTTCGGCGCTAGGATCTCCGGTGATAGGATCACGACGAGAACGACTACCTCAACCCCGTTCTTTTGAACGCTTCCGCTCGCGATCTACAAAGTGGTATGTAGATGCATCTCTCCTTTCACTCATTACTTAGATGAACTCATAGATGGATCTTGGTGAAACCGTAGGAAAAATTTTATTTTTTGCAACGTTCCCCAACATATGCTACGTGCACGCCTCTACTACGACACGTGTGCACCTCTACTACGACACGTGCCCTTCCTTACCTGGCCACGGTTCATCGCTGAAGCCTGCAGACAGACTGATCACAGCTGTTGGCCTCCCACTGGTGGGTCCCACACAAGGAAATGCCAATGGTAGGAAAATACTGACATTTTTTCATGAAATACAGAGGCCCTTCTGGTGGGTCCCAGCTGAGGAATCATTATTTTGTGCGTAATAAGGAGGCATTTCCTTGTGTGCGGCCGTGGACCCAGCTGTTGGCCTCTCCACGTACAGTCCACTTTCGATGGATGTCGCTCGTTGACCACGTTGACCACGCTGCGCAGAGAGCACCAGGGCGATGGACGACAGTGAGGCCTAGGAAGGGAACGACACAGAGTTAGGGAAGACTCGATAGTGGTTGCCCACGCGGTGGGGAGTACGAGGGTTCACAGGTTCGACTGATGTCGCCGGAAAATAACTGGAGGTGTGGGTGAGTAGAGGGATAGAGGCCAGGGATGTGAGTATGGTGGGGCCGTGAGGCCTACCGGCAGCACAGCCGGCCACGGGAGGTGGGAGCAGGCGGTTCCGCCGGCGCTGGTTTGGGCGGCTAGAGCAGGAAGATCAGAGACTAAAGAAGCACGATTGCCGTTAGATTGACATCTAACGGTCTGACGCTCGTAGAGTCGATTGTTGACTAAGTTTTTTTTTTTGAGAAATCTTGTGTACGCATGAATTTTGTAGGCCCAGAAGTCAGCCTCCAAATCTATGGCAGACAACATAGAGCCCATTTGCTATTTTTCTTATAATTTGCAGCCCATTTGCTAATTCTTAAGGAATTTATTACGTCCCATTTTCTGCCCAGGACCACGGTCAAAAAGTTCAACCTTATTTTGCATATTTCGGTGGAGTCCGAACTGTTGTAATCTCGAAATGATAAACATTTATTTTTTAAGAACTTAGTGATTTGCCAAAAAAAATCATTTCGTTTCTGTAAGCAAATAAGACATGGGACAATTGAGTTGGTTTAAGGGAAAACGAGTGGTAAAAAATCAGCGCTGGGAGGGAAAACAATGACAAAAAAATAAGGATGTAAATATGTAAAGGGAACTTTATGTATTTTCAATATAATGACACATGTATATGAACAAGTAAAACTATAGGTAGAGATTAGAAAACGGAAGTAGGACATGGCGTTTGACAAGGAAAATAGAACCGGGCTGTGTGTTTGATTTAGTAAAAAAACTGCCTGCGGATGTTCTAAGACAAAATATAACTAATGTTGGTGGGCCAGAGGCCAGTAGATACCTGTTGGATTTTTGTGCCCCGTTGTCATCATGGGTTGGGCCTGTTAAAAACAAAACCAAGCCTGGGCAATCTATAGCCCAGTTGAAACTTGCTCGACCTGAAAAAACAATATACCTGCTGGATCCCAGTTATCAGTCCATACTTGCAGAATTCTCTCATTTATTGAGTATGTTGAAGACTTCATGGGTTTCACTGTTTCAGATGTCAGCACTATTTTTCCATCATGATAATAAGTGCATGCACTCGCTTGCGTACGGCCATGGACCTGCTGGTTCCGTACGGTTAGTCTCTGTATGGACAACCGTCTTGTGGTTCCACAAACAAATTTCATGCAAATCGGATGTTTTCAGTGAAAGCGGGCTAAATTCATTGCATTTTACATATTTATTTTCATTATGGTATATTTTACATATTTCAACTAATAATAACAGCTAGGCCTTTTTTTGTCCATGGGAGACGCTTCATGATCGAGGTCGCGACACTTAACTGTTCTGGAAGGCCCAAATCCATTGCTCCTCTCTTCTAACAATTTGCAGTTGGGCTCGGCATGCCACGGCTCAGTTCCGACGTGCTGCGTCCAACTATCAGCCTGTGAAACAGGATGGATCCCCTGCGTACTTCGAACATGTAAAATAATGGAGAACTGGGAATTTGAACGGCAGGTGCTTATGCTACCCATCAAATAAAAATCAGGTGCCTGAAAATTCATTTCGAAACAAATGATTCAACTTTATATCCACGTCGACCCTCGACATGATGGTTGGAAGCAAATGCCAAGTTCATACCGAAAGATCCTTAACAACAATACCAACTTGCAGACGACCACGTAGTACAAGTACCAATACCAAACTAACTTATAATCTTTTTAGTCCTGGCCCTAGTGTTCGTCTGGTAGAAAATCTTGTAGAGGACCAGCTCCCGCTCCTTCTCTTGCTCTAGGTCCCCGAGGTGGTACTGGTGCATCACCCAGGTGGTCCTCTACTGGTCGAAGTTCTTGTTGGTGTGCAGCACCATAACCTTTTTGCTGCCCGTCTGCCAGCCGTTGACCATCACCGACAAGGTATTGCCGGTCTTGTGCTAGATCACGTGCACGCCATACTCCGACTGTATCTTGCGATGCGTCCGTGTGCCCCTTTTCAACGCCCTGGAGTTGTGCTGGAAGAAATGCTTGCTTAGGCCACTTCGTGTGATACCTGAAGTATTGTCGAATACAGATTTTAGTGTACATAGTTGGCATTTTCATAATATCTTGGGAATGTTGGAGTCACTTGTTTCACTTTTTATTAACTGTCAAATTGTAATTGCATCACTAGGTCTGCGTCTAAAAAGAAAAATAGAGCTATAAACAAAGCAATATGTTTGTGCAAGTAGATGGTCGATCGGTGTCTCACCTGGAAGTTTCTCAGGATGGGTGTAGCATATGGCGTGCTCGCTATCGATGGTTGGTATGAACAAATTGATGAGAGGATGAGATATTGCACTGTCAGCACTCACTTTGGCCTCAAGGTGCTCGATCAGCTCCTGATCCGTGGGATCAAACTTGATGCCAACCGACAGCACTGGCCAATCCTTCTCGGACTTGCATCGGTTAATTCCAGTTACATGGTACTCAATGTATGATCAATCGACTATTTTAAGTAAATGATTAAAGATTTTGACAGATAAGTGGTACTCCAAATTTGAAGTCCACAATACCCAAACAAACTGGGTCTCGGCTTCATTGCTACATGTAGACTCTAAAGACTTGAAAACCCCCATAAAGATCGAAATCATAATACAAGGCGACGAGACGAATACTCACAGGAGCGGCCCATCCGGCTAGCTTGAAGAGCATCCTTGTTGAGATCAATTTTTCAGCGTCTTACTTTTGACTACTTGCAATGAAGTATAGCAACTCCATTACCTCATCGCTCATCGTGCCAAATGGATCGGAACAAGGCAGCGGTTGGGAGGTAGGGAGACCGGGAGATAATGGGAGAGTGATTTTGTAGAGAATGTGAGAGTGTTGTTTTAGTACGAGAAGGGTGAGCCGAATATGTCGCCATGATTCTTGCGTCACCTCACGCGCATCGTGTTGTCACGTCAATTCGATGTGAGGACATGATGAATAATTTGACCGACGTATAGTAGTACTACTATTGTACTACTTACTAGTCGTATTTAGTGTCACATTTTAACCATAGGTTTAACAATAAAAATGTCAATGCATGTCACCGAAAATTATACCTTTGGAAACTATGTTCAAATACGAACCAAATGATATAATTTTTTGTGACATGCATTAACATTTAGTTAGTCAATTTTATGGTCAAAATTTGACACAAATTACGAAGGGGACCAATAAACCAGGAGAGAGGTAGTAGTACGAGTAGCACAATATACGATATAGAGGACTAGTACAAACAAATTTAGAAATGGAGTAAGAAGTTGCAAGGCTGTGTGACAGACTTGGTAGGCTACATGAGTAATACAAAATATAATTCCCATTGGACAACACTTTCACCAAAAAGTATGAACTTGAAGCTGCACAACATCTCCATCATCATTATTAGTACATCCTACGTAGGAGAGTTAGGATGCACTTGATCCCAGAAAGGTATCTATCCTTCAAACTAACTACAGTACATAATATCCAACAAAAGAGGGTCATGCTACAGCAGCAGGATACATGGCTCAGTCTAGATATTAGTGTGAATCAAGTTGTGCATATTTGCTGTTGGCATGAACCACATCGCCGCATGCCAGGTTTGCAAAAGACATTCATCACATGGAAGCTTGATGCCTTTCACACACTGAAGATTGTATGGCAACAAGCTGTGCCGACGAATCTCTCGATATGGTGATTAATGAAACCCATGGTACGATGTGTAAACACAGTTCCCCTTGGCAAATGGAAGTTGCATAACACGGTAATCATCGCCAGTGATATGATCGATGATTGGTCGGATGATCGTATAATTGAGCCCAGGGAACATGGAGTGGTTGCCGAGGCTGTAAACCTGCCTCCAATTGAATATGCCTGGCCCAATGGAGCTGGGATCTTTCTCAAACACGAAGAAGCCATAGCCATCATAGTGACGAACGCCCCAGGCATTGTACTGCATGTGGTTTGATGAAATGGTTTGGTCAATTTGGTATATGCAAATGAGCATCAAATGACCACTGCTAGTTGAATGAGTGATAAACCACCACCCATTGACTTGTATATTTCCAGGTCTGGAATTATGAAGGCAATCGTATTTGCGTCTACTGCAACAAATCAAAGTGGAGACCAGAAGGACAAAAATATACAATCATGTTCAGAGTATTTGTGGAATTAAGATTAATATAACAGTGACACATATCATAGACAGAGAATTGCAATGTCGTGGTCATAATCATACCCCAAGTTAAAAAAAATTAAGCCAATAGCCATATGTCATGGTTCAAACATGATGTAAAAATGATAGGAAAACAGCTATGATAGGGCCTACTCATATTGTACCGTAGCAGTTACTACTGTTCTCATATCAACTCTAAACAATAACATGTGTGGCTATAAAAATCTTTGAAATGAGAGTAACATATAGCAATCATGAGGTTGTACTCATACTATCTATTCTAAAATTCTAACAATCAATAGGCAGTTGTATTCATAAGGTAAAGATGAGATGAGATAGAACAATTACACGAAGATAGATTCCACCAGTATAGGCAGACAATTTATGCGTCGACCGTGTAAACAATGCCATCGCGCACTATCGCATCAGACAGAAATGTAGGCTCAACATGATTGATGATGAGCCATAACCATGTATGGCGACCGGATTCCATATAGAATAATCCCATCTCGAACAAGGCAATGAGCTTGTAATCCATGTAGTCTTCTGATGGTGTGGGCACTTCACAGATTACAACCTTCAGCAAATGGAGGTCGCACCAAAAGCTCGACGCGACTCATGCGTAGTGGCAGGAGTGTCCGGCGGGCCGCCAGGCTCGATGGCGGCGGTATCCAACAATGAAAGGGTGATCTCTCGCTGGGTGTAGATAGCCATGAGACGCCACGGACTACTGGACTAGTGGATGAGGATGATCCAGTTGGTGTTCATGCCCGCCCAGTAGTGGTCGCGCATGAAGGAGAGGGTGACGAGGAGTGGTAGCATGTCGAGGGGCAACACAGCAACCTCCGTAGGATCGTCAAGTCGGTGTCTAGGCCACCTGCGAGGATTGGGCATCAGCAAGCTGTCACATCCCTAGCTTCTGGTAATGCTCTAGGCTAGCTTCATCTGTGCATCATGTTTAAATTTTTGAAACTTGAACTGAGGAATTTAGAAGCCTCAAAACCCTAAATAAAAGTAGGGCAAAACCCTAAAAATCTCATTCATTGTTCCAAAATGCTCTTCTTAAATGTTTGATAATTTTTGGCAAGGGTTCTGGTCCCAACCAAAATATTGAACATTTTTAAGGATTTATTTTTGGGACTTTGAATTTAAATCATTAGCTATTTGAATTTGAATTATATTCATATAACTAGAATATAATTTCAAATACCCCTGAAATATTTTATGAGCTTTTGGAAAAGTCCATCTAGCCAAATAAAAATATTCAGAGGAATTTTTGGCATTGTTTGAATTATTTTAAATTCAAAACAGTGGCAAAAGAATTAAATAAAAATAAAACAGAACAGAAAATTAAAAAAGAGCAGAAGCCTACCTGTCGCTTACCTGCGCCTCACCTGTGCTGGCCCAGCCCACCCTGCCAGTCCACTTGGCGGCCCAGCCCACCAGGGGCACCGCCGTCTTCAACCTCTCCCTACTGGCAGAGGCGTGTCGACGCGCCGTGGCCGGGCCTCCACCTCCTGCTTCGCCGTGGCAGCCTCCCCGACATCCTCGCGACGCCACGGAGACACCCAGAGCCATCCCCTCGATCTCCCCACTCTCTCTGGACCCCCTCCTCCTCCTCTGCTCTCCCTCCCTCTCGTCACCGAACGCACCTGAGAGCGCCGCTCGCCGTAGCCATGACCACCGGCCACCCCTCGCTCCCTCTCCACATTCCTGAGCCCCGTCCCGACCCTATGGAGCTGCACACCGAGGCACGCGACCAGAGGAGGCCCCAGTCGACCGGAGCATCGTCGTCTTCATCTCCGGTGCCTGGAGATCGCCGCCGTAAATTCGCGTCGTCCAGAGCTTCCCCGACCTCGTCGTCGACTCTGCTAGTCCCTACGTGAGCCACTCTTCTTTTCCCCCCTGGAATCCCCGTCGTTCCCCTCCCCTAGCTAGCTTCCCCACCTCGGCCAAGAGCTTCTCGCCGCCGGCCATGGCGTGGCCGTGGCCACAGCCACCGCAGCTCGCTCCCGAGCCCACCATCGTGCTCAGCACGATCGCATGAACCCGTAGACACCCACAACGCCTCCTGCCGTGCTCCCTAACACCGACCCCGAGCTCGCCCGAGCTCCGGCCGCCGCCGAGGTCGACGCCGTGCTTAACTCCGGCCACCTCACGGCCTCCCGCCCGTTCCTTTGGATGCGGAGGAGCAAGAGCTTCTCCCTAGTGCCCTCAGCGCGCCAAACCACCGCTCGTAGCGCCAAACCAGCCATCCACCCGAACTCCGGCCGCCGCTCACGAGCTCGCCGTCGTCGATACCGGCCATCACCGGCACGGCCACCACCACCGTTCGATGCGCACGAGTCCCAGCTCGCCGTAGAACCCAACCGCACCCTAAACTGTGCCCTGTAGCGCGAACCCGATGCGTTTCCGCCGCTCCGTTGGTCGTCGCCGGCGAAACTCCGGCGGGAGCTGACGTGGCTCCATCATTAGGAGCTAACCCAGCTGGTTAATCAACCTACAGACACTGACACTGGGCCCCACCCCTGGTCAAACCCCAGCCAGCGCTGGGTTTGACCAGGATTAGTTCCTGTGTCACTGACGTGTGGCCCCCACACGTCAGGTTTGACCTGGACCCGCCCTGTTGACCTGATGACGTCAGGGTGAGGTCATCCTGACGCCATATTCCTTTTCTGGAATTTAGTTTATTTTATAATAATCAGGAAATTCCAGAAAATATCTAAAACTTTAGTAAATCATAGGAAATTAACCGTAACTCCAAATTAAATAATTTATATATGAAAAATTATCAGAAAAATTCAAGGAATCCATCTGTACCATTTTCATGCATGTTAGGACAACTTATCACTACTGTTTAGGACAAATGAATTAAATGGCATTTGAATAATCACATATGGAGTTTGAATTTGAATCTTGGATTCAAACCAACTTCATTTAATCTGGTTTTAGGTGCATTAGCCCAAAACACATCCATTTTGCCATGTCATGATCATGCATCATATTGCGCATTGCATTGATTGTGTTCCCTTCTGTGTTGCCGGTATTGTCCCCTCTCGATAGACGTGATACCGATGATGTGATCGTTGACACTGATGAAGACTCAATGTTATCTTCAGAAGTGCCAGGCAAGCAAAACCCCCTTGTTCATTCCGATAAAATCCCACTCTCTCGCTCCTGCTCTCTATTACTGCATTAGGACAACAACGATTCAACTGTTACTTGCTGCGGTAGCTGAACCCCTTTATCCTTTGCATGACCTGTCATTCCACAGTAAATAGATGGAACCCACTAGCATGAGTAGGAGTTGTTTGAGCCCTGTTGTGCCTACTCATTCATGCTTGTTTGTCATGCCTGCTACTGCTTAGAGTTGAGTCAGGTCTGATTCATCGGGGATGAATCAGAGGTGTGTGAACATGTCCTACTGTGTGTGAGCTAAGTGTGTGAACACGATTTGGTAAAGGTAGCGGTGAGAGGCCATGTAGGAGTACATGGTGGGTTGTCTCATTGCAGCCGTCCTCAGGAACTGAGTTCTGTGCCTGTGATCCATGAACAGCTACTACCACACATTGGGATCCTTAATTGACTCTCTCGACTTATTAATCAACATGATCTCTGTCCAGGAGTTGCAACTAGTTTCTGGTGTTTGTAGGTAGTGTTAGTAGTCTACCAAGTGGCACCCGGTACAGGTGGGCTTGGGACAGACTAGGCACAGTGGCACAGTGTACCAGGTGGCACCCGGATGGTGGGCTTGGGAACCCTGCTCACATCGTTTGGGGCCGTAAGCGACACCCCGGCCGGATCTCCTTGCGGATGGAACCCGAATAGGCGATAAACCTGGACGAGAGACTTGTTCGGTTAGTCAGGTCGTGGCCGACTCCCTCGCCCGGCTTCCGCTTGAAGGTTGCCGAGGTACATGACGTGTACAGGGCGGTAAGTGGCGAGAGCGTGTGTGAAGAAGTACACCCCTGCAGGGTTATCAATATCTATTCGAATAGCCGGATTCCTCGGATATGGAAACGTGGACCCCTTGTACAGTTCATAGACAAGTGAAAGTGGATACTCTAAAATACGCAAGATAAGCGTGAGTGCTATGGATGGCGTTCTCGTAGGGAGACGGGAGCGGATCCATAGTGGTGTATTGATATGGTGAATGTGTGGACTCGTGTGCGCCACCTCAAAAGAGTTACTTGCAGTCGTAGTTCAGGATAGCCACCGAGTCAAAGCTGGCTTGCTGCAGTTAAACTCCACCACCCCCTTGTTGATAATGATGCATATGTAGATAGATCTGATGTAAGTCTTGCTGGGTACATTTGTACTCACGTTTGCCTATTTTATGTTTTTGCAGAGAGACTTCAGTCTCACTAGTAGTTCCACGTGGACTTCGACGTTTAGCTTGTTACCTCAGCTACGATCTTGTGCCCTCGGCAGGATCTGGTAGATAGTCAGGCTTTCAGCCTTTTTCATTTGTAGACGTCTGTACTCAGACATGATAGCTTCCGCTCGTGCTTTGACTTGTATGCTCTGATTGTTGGGTCATGAGACCCATGTTTGTAATATCTCGCTCCTCGGAGCCTATTGAATAAATACTTGAGTCGTAGAGTCATGTTGTGATGCCATGTTGTATTTGCACATATCGAGCATATTGTGTGTATGTTATTGAAATGCTTGGTATGTGTGGGATCTGACCATCTAGTTGTTTATCTTTAGTAGCCTCTCTTACCGGGAAATGTCTCCTAGTGTTTCCACCGAGCCATGGTAGCTTGCTAATGCTCCGGAACACTTAGGCTGGCCGGCATGTGTCCTTCTTCGTTCCTGTGTCTGTCCCTTCGGGGAAATGTCACGCGATGAATACCGGAGTCCTGTTAGCCCGCTACAGCCCGGTTCACCGGAGTCCTGCTAGCCCAGTGCTACAGCCTGGATTCACTCGCTGATGACCGACACGTTCGATGTTGGGTCATGGATGCCTGTCCCTGTAAGTTTGTGCCACTTTGGGTTTACGACTAGCCATGTCAGCCCGGGCTCCTTACCATATGGATGCTAGCGACACTATCATATACGTGTGCCAAAAGACGCAAACGGTCCCGGGCAAAAGTAAGGCGACACCCGTGGGAATACCGTGCGTGAGGCCGCAAAGTGATATGGGGTGTTACATGCTAGATCGATGTGGCATTGAGTCGGGGTCCTGACACAAGCAGGGTGTCTTGAAAAGGGCCAGCCGGTTGCAGACGAGTAGACGTTACAAAGACACCGAGCATGAGGCTAGATGCATGGTGCTGAGCAGGTCCATACGATTACATATCTGCTCCAAGAGAACATCAGGGAGGGAATTCCAATCGCGGCTGTACATGTTAGTCAGTTCTTCCATAGGGTTTTTTAGGGCGCTGGGTGATTGGGGTTTTCGGTGCC
>NC_041389.1:134208555-134211717 GCF_002162155.2 Triticum dicoccoides
CCAAGGAAGATGGCACGGGCGGGCAAGTTGTGAGCGGGGGGAAATGGTGTGCGGCCGACGATGGGGAAGAGAGGAGGAAGAAGAAGAGAGGAGGAGGAAGAGGGAAAGACGGGGAAGAAAGTGCATTAAATCTCAATTCTACTAGTACTACTACCATGATGTACCATCCTTCGGAGTGTAAATAGTTAAGCCGATGACATGTGGGTCTACCTCAAGAGGCCCACATGTCAGTTAATGAAAGAGAGAGGTGCGTAGGCATATTTGCGGAAGCGTGCTCCACTGGCAAGCATGATGGCAGTACTGGGTAAGGCTGATTCAACTTATTAATTAAGTGTACCATCTGCTGCAGCGTGTATTGTCACTTCACTATGAAGAATAGTTGAATAGTTCTCTTTGACTGATATGGGGAATAATAGATCGCCAAGACTTCCTATCTACAGTATCCCTATGCCTCTACTCTCATCATGTCCTACAAGATGAAACATTGACCAAGGCACCCGGCGCCAATAATGTAGGATTACTAGTAGTATTTTGCGTCAAATTTTGACCATCTATTTAATTAATAAAATGTTAATGCATTGCACCAAAAATCATATCACTGGATTCGTATTTGCACATAGTTTTTCAATGGTATAGTTTTTATGACATGCATTGACACTTTGTTAGTTAAAATTTACGGTCAAAATTTTACCCTAAGCACGAAGGGGACCATTAAACAAGAGCGGAGGTTTATACACAGGTCAATAAGAAAATCATCAACGAAAGCAGTAGTAAATGATGAGTTCCCAGATTTTTTTTTCGAAAGTACTCAAGAATGGGCTCGTTTTCCTCATGAAATTTGTGTTTACGAACGTACTAATTGGAATGCATGTGTCAGGAACAAATGACCAGAACTTTTACACTCATCGGTGAGTTTTCTCTTAATTCATACATGCAACATTTTAATGAAGCTTAAAATATGAACATGTCAATGGGAGGGAGTAAAAGCCTCATGCATGCATGCAACATGCAACACTCACACATACACATGCACGCACGCAACACTCACGCATCCATGCAGCACACAGCACACGAAGCAACACCCACGCTCACGCTCAAGTGCTCAACCTACTCCCTCCGTCTGTGAAAGACCGTACATATAGAGATTTACACATTGACCAAGAGGAACCGGAACTTCATGGCATAATTAACGCTCAAAAGTAGGAGACTTACATGTGCATGCGACCATTGAGAGAAGTAGATTAAATGACGGTCGTTGCATGCTGAATTAAGGATAGACATGTAGCCTATAGCTAGAGCACAAGTTGGTGCCTTAGTCAATCAATATTGATTAGATTAAAGTCTATGTGCATTGGAAGTGTACATGTACACTCTTTGTTGGAAAAATTTCTAATGCTACATGTATAGTTTTTCACGGATCGAGGGAGAGTACCCGTCAATGCACTCATACACATCCAGGGTGGTTCGGAAACAAGGGTTGGACTCCTGTCGCGCCTGCGTAATGTTTTGTTTAACTGATTTCTTTGCTTTGCCAACTAGCAGGTGGGACCCAGAAACTAGGTGTTAATTTAACCAGTCAACAAACTGCCACGTCGACTATGTGGCCGGTCAGTAGGGTGCAATACGGTGCTCTACAGTGAGCTAGTGACCGTATAATCAATGCAAAACTATATAGTGACCGTAATGAGCGTATTGTTACATACGTTGACCACCAGTGTATTTTTCTCATTTCAAATTAAGCCATATTAACCGGAACGGACGCAGTATGGACTAGTACTGCTTTGATGTGTCCCGTCAACTCACCGAACGAGGAGAATCTTGCTTACTACGCTCTCTCCCTCGCCCACGCACGGTGGCTCACATGACGAGGAGAAGCTTGCTTACTATGTACGCCTACGCCCTCTCCCTCGCGTCACGCTGGCTCGCAGGACGAGGAGAGGGTTTTGATTACAGCGCCCTCTCCCTCTCCCTCGCCCTCGCCCTCGTGGTGGACGTGCAGAAGTTCATTCGGTGTCAGATTGCCAGAAGCATATTATACTATGGTATTATCATTATTGGACCTTCCGAAGAGGCGAAGAGCCAAGTGCAAGGTTCACACGAGTACGGACTATTGAACCTCCCGAACAGGCAAAGAGCCAAGCGCAAGGTTTTATAGGAGTTGTCGTCCTAGTAGGAGTACTACAACTATAGCGAACGGTGCTACTGTATGATGCCGCCACATCACCTATATCCAAAGTTGTCCACCTTTTTTTCTCAAAGAGCGTGTTGGAGCCCGTGCAACAACCACACAAGTTGCACGTACACATAACACATTTACTAGTAATAAATTATAAAGGACAAATGCCAGTATGCCACACAAGTTCATCTCCACTTCATGTGATAAACTTGTGCGTGACTAGTCTCATATATTCACAGCACTACCGTTCTTAATTTACCATACTCCACTTACTTGTTATAGATGGGCTACATGTCCTCCTCCAGGTTCCAGTCCCAGGTGTTCTTCATGGATGGCATGATCCATAGCGGTGGGAAACGGGAATCATTATCGCATGTTTCTAGTCTGGTTCCATACGATGGAGACTCATCCAAGCTGAAGTGGCATAAATCAGGGATAGCGTGTCCCAACATGTCGGTCATCTGGTGCTGCGCACTGAAGACACAACCATGCTTCATGAATGGCCACTACTAGGGAAATACCTATACACAAGAGCTTAGTAGTAGCACTTTTTATAAGAAACCACTGCTACTACTTATCAGTAGCGCTCGCACACGGTAAGCGCTGCTACTATGCACTTACCAGTAGCGTTGTGTTCATAAAACACGCTACTACTACAATTGCCAGACCATTGCCGGTAGGCCAGGCATAGTAGTAGCGCTTGTATGCAGGTAGTGCTACTGCTATTGTATGTAGCAGTAGCGATTTCTACATACAAGCACTACTACTACGGGCACCTTATCCACGCTCCGGCCCGCGCTCGACCTCACTCTCCCCCTCACACACTCTCACCCGCGCGCCTCCCCCGCGCGCCGTCGCTGCTGCCATCCCCCACGCCGGTCTTCTCCCGCTGGCAGCCCTCGCCCGTGTCGGCTCTCTTCCCGGCTGGCCACCCACCCTCGCGCCGGCCGCCTCCCCCGTCGGCCGACCTCCCGCGTTGGCCCTTC
>NC_041389.1:134211828-134289618 GCF_002162155.2 Triticum dicoccoides
CAAGGGGTACTCCTCCTCCCTCCTCTCTCCTCCTCCTCCCTGTAGGTTAATTAACTTAGGTAAATTTAGTTCATTAGGTTAAAGTGAACTAGCTAGGTTAATTTGGTTTACTAACTAGGTTAATTAGATGTTTTTTAGATGTTCGGTTGACTAATTTGGTTAACTAAGTATATGTTAATTAGGTTAGGGCAGTAGTGGTACTGTTAAATAGATGTTTTTTAGTTAGGGGAGTAGGTTAGGTAACTAAGTAGATGTTAATTAGGTTAGGTAACTAAGTAGATGTTAATTTAGGGCATGAGTGTTTAGTTTAGAGAAAAAAATTTAATATAGTTTCTTTTACTATTTTTAGTAAGTGTTTTATAGAATTAGTAAGATTATTAATAGAACTAGTTGAACTAGTTTATTTGTAGTAAGTACTAGTTTATTTTTATTTATAGTAAGAAAATTAATAGAACTAGTTTATTTTTAGTAAGAAAATTAATAGAAGTAGTTTATTTTTTTAGTTAAAGCAATTATTCCCGCATCGACGTCGACGATGCCTATCCCGCATCCTCATCGTCGACTCGATGGAGGAGGCCTGCTAGATCATAGAGGGAATGTCCGGGACTGGGCTCCGCCGGGCTAGTACTGGGGGGTCCTACGTTCCGGGGGGCGCAACTTGGTGAGGAGCCAGCCTGTCGTTGACCCGAACCTTCTTTGGTGTCGGTCACATGGGCTAGTGTTAGTGCGGAGGCTTGAGGACCCCGCGGAGGTGGTACGTCACCGTGTCAACAAGGAGGATGAGCACGCCCGTCGCTACATGGTTGCGTTGGAGGGCAAGTTCTCCAATACATGGCATGTTCTTCAAGGAACTCACTGGTGCTATGATCTTGTGATGGTTCCTTCTCTTTGGGTGTCCACCACCCGCGCCAATACCCGTCGTTCGCTAGGGTTTTAGCTGTATTAGTGATGTTATATGTATGACACTATTCGAGATGTATTAGTGATAATATTCGACGTTGTACGGACGAAAGAGATGATTTAGGTTTGCTTATTGAATGCATGCTAATTTGAATACTAATTTATTTTATGATTTAGTTTTGCTTATTGAATGCTCAAATTGGAGAACTACTCCTATTTTGAATGCTCAAATTGGAGAGCACTATGCAAGGCGTATGCATTTGATTGGTTGATAGCTTATAGGGTTTCACTAAGTCCTAAGATGAGGATAATAATGTTTTTATTTATATAGTTTTTTGCAGCCAAATCTCCATGTCGGCGTTGGCGTCGTCCCCGTCACGGACTCCCTCCGACCTCTAGGTGAGACCAGCCAAATCTCCATGTCAATATGAGTCCTATAAGATATTTTGAAATGTTTTTGTTCATATTTTCAACCATTGAAATTCAATGACCATCAAGTTTGAATGCAAATAGGATATGTGTTTGCCTAAGTGGCCATGTTTGCAGGTAACACCTCCGAGTGGCCTATGTTTTGCCGGAGTGTTGATTAATTTTCGTTCCGGCAAATTTTAAGCGCTCGATATGTCCTTTTTTAGCAAAGGTCATGCCAGATTTTTCCATGAATTTTGGCATGACTTGTGCTAGAATATGTAGGAAATATCAAGTGGCCTGGATTTTCTAGAAAGATAATTAAACGACATTTCGGGTTAATTTTAAGTCTGTTGAGGCTCCATACATGACAATAAAAAATGAGTGAGGGAGAAAGTCTGCACCATATATGAGAGAGGAAGAATCCTGACTGTTGTCATGGGGGTCGTTTCTCCTTCTTCTCCTTGTGCTAGACCTTTGTCATGCACGAGGGAAGGAGGAGTAACGACCATCACCGACGTTCGAAAAATCAATGAGGGAGTGTGTCCACCATATATGAGAGAAGAAGAATGCAGGTTGTTGTCGTGGGGGTCGCTTCTCCATCGTTCCCGTGTGCTAGACATTTTTGTTTAATATACTCGGGAACGAAGGGAGGAGCGACCATCACCAATGGTCGAATATATACACCATGTGAGTTGAGAGTTTTCAAAAAAAGACTCGATAGACCGATAGTCAACCCGTTTCGAATAATAATAATCTAATTTAGTTTTTGTAGTACATATATTGAATTTTAGAAGTTTAATCTTTGAATTATGAACATAGGAAATGTCGTCGGACGACGAAACTCTCGCGGAGTGCTCCTGGTGCAGTGACAACCAGGGTTTCTATGACAGGCCTCACTTGGTAGAAGGTTGGCGCTTCAGCATTAAGCTCCAAGAGACCTTCGATGTTGAAACGCTACGCTACGACGCAAAGTGTTTTTTCATAATTAAGCTTGACTTCTTCTTCCACATGCAATTTTCATCTTTTACAATTTGACTAGCTTATCCCATGCCCTGCAAGACGCTGTGTCTTGGAGAGGATGGATTTTGAAGATCATGAAAGTATGGAAACAAAGAAAATTTGCCTAACGACCCATCATGGTATGGATTTTGATGTAAATCTATACAATTCTGAGAGCGTATCCCATTTTGGTCTCCCGAATTGGGAAGCACTTTGCAAGATGGATGATTTTCATGAGGGTATGCTTGTCACCATGGATCTTGGTGATCCTGACATCGCCCAAGACAATTTGGACATTTGGGTCCTTGTTGATACGCTTCCAATTCTACCGCTATGTGAGTTTCTCAAACATAGTTATTAAGTAATCTATATTATTTATTTCAAAATAGTTGACAACTTATTTCCATGGATAGCTTATTTTCGTTCTTCAAAGAATGTGCAGAAGATCGTAGACAGAACCTACTACACGATGGCTCAGAATTAACTTATCAGGAGAAAAATCATCTGATCTCATTTATTACTAATCTTGAGAATTACAATGTCTATTATCAAACTCCTCCACATTATGGTCAATATGTGTCACTAGTGCATGTGTTGAACTACGGTAACATCCATGGAGATATCATGGTAAGATTTTTTACTATTACAACATCCGTGCATCTTTTGTGTAAATTCTTCTAAAACTCAACCACATTGCTAACTACAAAGTCATTACTATATTTTCCAACAGAAAATCCCGAAGGATTGTGTGCCTCATCTGATGTTTCGGAAAGGTCGCCTTGATGTTTTGAACTTAGGGCCAGGTCATCCTACGAGTCACTCCTGTCCATACCAGATTTCTAAAAGTGATGAAGACATGACAATCAAAGATTGGAAAAAATGTATGGTCAATCGTAGGGAGCTACTTGGAAGCAACATTGTGCGAAGAGAAAGAATTGGAGACAGGATAATCTCCATTCTCCATAATGGAGAGTCAGGGCCTATCTTGTTTTATGCTATTTTACCTTAGAGAGGGTATTTAGGTCCTAGCTAATACTCATCATCATGTGCTAAGAACAACTAAGTAGTATTGGTTAGATGACTATGATGATGATGAGTATGACTTGTTAGTATGGTATTGAGTAGAAGTTGCATGATCAATGATGATGAGTAGGACTTGTTATTATGATACCAATGATGAGTTATTATATATATATATATATATATATATATATATATATATATATATATATCAGTAGGTGAAATGAACATGGATTAGATTCAAGTAGAGGTAACATGTGGTGCACATGGAAAGTACTACTAATCCAAACTAGATCAAGTTTGGATTAGTAATACTTTCGACATGCACCACATGTTGCCTCCACTTGAATCCGCTCCATGTTCATTTCTCCCACTGTTATATATAAGAACTAATCATGGTCATAAAATCATATGATGAAAGTACTGTATATAAAACCACAACAAAAATAAGCTGTATTTTTAAAAATACAGGAAAAGTTAGCAGCAGCGCTTTCACAAAAGAAACACTACTGCTACTACTAGGGTTTTCTCTAGTAGTGGGGCAGACCTTCGGTGTCGTGCACGGAAGGTGTCATCCACTTCACAATGGGGTAGCTGTCCCTAATGAAAAGCGAGTACTCTCCAAGAGTGTTCCTCGGCACCCACGTAGCATTAGGGCGCGAACTCGGGGCCGTTCATCTGGTACACGCGGCATCTCAGATCTGTACACATGGTGACGTACATAGTCAAAGTCCATGCATAATAATGTTGTGCTCAAGTATGGTGGTCATTAATACTGTGCAGCAAATAGTACTACTCCGGTATAGAGGAAGTAAAATAACCGGCATATTATATATAGCCACTCTTGGCTACATGGATGAGATAGTAATACAAGGAAAACAAAAATGGTGGGAGCTAGTGGGTTCAATGAAAGAGAAGGCGAGAAGGTTAAAAAAATATAGTACCAAATTGTACTACTAGTATAGTAAACATGTCCCATTCAAGCAAAGAAAATACCTAACAAGTACTACTCTACTACTCTAACACACAACGATGAGAAAATGGAATACATGGGTAGATGGTGACGGTCCGATCGTGGTAGATTGTGTGACCATGTTGCACATCAATGGTACCATGGGTAACGACTGCTAAGATAGTTGATCCCAATATGCCAAAGTCAGCTACAAGGTTCCAGGTTAGACCGAATCACGGATGCAAATGCACATCCGGGATCGGCGATCTTATTTTGATCGGGGGATGACTGGTCCCTTCAAAATAATGGAGTTCTATTAGGGATGAAAATGATGGTTTGTGCATTTTGTTTGTAATCTCCCATACTGTAGGATGGCAACCAGATGAAACAAGTCCCCTAGCTTGTCACCGCGAAGATGTGGCCTACATGGTGCACGGCATCTTCGAACGTGTAGGGGTACAAACCTGTCGTGGCCAACATGTGCTAGCCTATGTTGTTACTGCCTCTTGTATTGATGGCAATCCTTATGTCAAACACCGTGATGAGATAGTAATCATCATAGCCACGTCGCTTTGATGGTGGGTCCACAATTGCTATCTTCTTCATTCTCATGTAGGCATCATCATACGTATTCAAGCCCAGCCAGTCCGGAAGGCCGATCCCAATGGTGGAGAAGGGGTCTACGGGAACGGCCGCACTCTTGTGGCTGTTGTGCAAAATGATGGTGGTATCCGACCAGAGGTATGCAAGACAATCTTTGTTGGCACCGACCCAGACCTATAATATAAGACGGTGGCAACAGAGAAATTACGGGATGGAAATGGAATAACTAAGTACTACATGGTCAAACTCAATGACTGACCTTCTCATCGGACAAAATCCGACTACATCTCAACGTCGCCAACTCTAGCGGAGTCAACGTGCAACCATGGCCAGGGAGCGGTGGACTATTCGAAGGATTGTCCCATAGAAGAACCTTCTACTCGAGGACGCATGGAAGACCAACAAGCATGGCCTTTTCCCAAGCCTGTTTAAGCACTGTCTTAAAAAAGTTGGTGCAGGAAGCACCGAGTCTTGCGGCAGTGAGCACATCGGAGCAGCGTGCGATTTCTCCCAAAGGATCGTCGTCCAAGGTCTCCTAGCCCTGACGAGCAGGAGAACCGCCTGCTCAATCCGTCGGAGTAGCAACGAACTGCGTTCCCTTCGGGGGGAGGGGAACTGGCAAGGAGGAGATAAGAGTGTAGTAACCGCAGGGCCTCGTCCCTTCCAACTGTAGCTCCTCGATCGTTCCTTAGCAAAGGGGTGAGGCTATTATTTACTATGTACTCGTACTGTAGCAGTACTAGTACTACTTTCTCAACTAGTAGTGTGATGTACTGTACTTCTAGTATAGTGCACCAGGTTTGAACTCTTGAATCTCAGGGCCAATGAGCTACAGCTGGAAGTGGAGGGTACTACTGTTCTCTAGAACCATCGTTGTACTATCAATGCAGGGAAAGTACACCTGTGTAGTGGGTACTCCCGGCGGTGTGGCGGCTTGCTCACGTGCGCCGCGCTAAGGCCAGCCATCTAGCTCGAGCGAAGGCCAGCGCGGTGGCTTGCTTGCACGTGAGTGACTCTTGGGCCAGCCAGCCAACCCGTGCGGACGCCAGCGCGGCGTCCAGCCCGTCCGTCAGAGTGGCGGCCAACTCGCTCATCACCGACACCACCGACGAACATGCATCAGTATTGTTTGAAGTAATTTTTAGGAAAAATAATGATTGGAGGAGGAAGAACATGACAGAAGGTTAGATGTGGGTCCTTCATGTCAATGGTCAAACGACAAATATTTGATTAAGCTGCCACGTAAGCACGGACGTGTGGGCCAACCCTGTCATAAACGTGTTTAAACGAGCCTAATCGGCACTAGGTAGTAGTTTTTTGGCACGGATTAATAAATTTTGGGTATGTTTTTGCTATTTTTTGTACAATAGTTTCTTTCTAGGGCTTGTTTAAAGTGGTAGTTTTTTGTTAAATACTCTACATACTATAAGTAGGAGTGCCTATGTGTACGTAATTCAAACTAAATGTCAACCATGAGTGACTAATATCTTGATGGGAAACTCGAAACTATGGAAATACTAGCATTTTTTGCATGCTTGGAAATACTAGCAATGCTCAGGTGTGTTGCAATGGATCATAATTAGAATAATACTTATTCACAAACTTGATAGAAAACACTCTAATTTAGATATACATATATCACTAGAGATATACTATGTTTCAATCAGAATATATTCCTTGGGATGCTTTCATGGGGCGAGGGAGGGATGTGGTTGGTTTTCTGCAAATTGGTAGAGAAGTAGGATGTTATTGAGAAAAGGCAACAACTTATCTCACAGTCGTTAGATGTAGATCTAATGGTCAGAAATGACAGATGGCAGACACACCATCATCACCAACTAAGTCTACTGTAGGAGTACTAGCAAGATGTCCGTGCATTGCACGGAACATCAAGATGCATTTTTTAATAAAAACACTTGTTGTGATTGACCCATGCGGGAGTAATCCCATGTGTAAAAACTAATGACATCTCGAGAAAGAGGAGAGATAAGGAGGAGGAGTGGGGCATGGTGGTGATTGGTGGTCGGACTGATCGGAGGCATGGGGATGGACAATGCTGGCAGCGACCACCATGCCAGTTTGTTCCACAGGCTTCCTTTTTTAATTGCTCAACAATGAGGTTGTGGGAGATAAGGACGAATAAGGGAAGGCCTTGTCTACAAATGTGGAGAGAGGGTGTGGGTATCTTTTTGTTTAATTTCTATCCATCAGATATAGATCGGACGGTCTATATTGCAAGATGGCAGGAGTACCATCATCACCAACTCGGTTTTTTTATAAGAGAAGAGATATATGTATGGAGATACAAAGATATTATCGATACTTGTTTCCATAAACTTGGATCTACATTCTATCCAACGATGACTTCTCGACTGTGTAAAACAAAAGGTTTTCTCGTCGCCGATAAGGAGGGGGTGACGGCGGCACGCTTTCGGCTTGCTCTAGTCCTAGTAGTCATACTAGGTGGTGTATGCACGTGTAAATTTATTCTTTTTCATGTCCCGTGTTCGTCGTACTACCACGACTATTGTTGAATAGACAATGAGTTATTCACGAGAAAACCTTTGTTGAGCGTGTGTGTGAGAGACAGCGTGCGTGTGTGATATGTGTAGAGACTGAGGCAATGATAAGATATTCTTTGCATCTTTGTGTGGAGGATAGAAAGAGACATGTGCATGGGGCTTTGTGTTGTGTAACATGGAGACACATAGACATAATCAGAGAGTGAGTGTGTGAGATACACATGCGGACATGGGGAGAGATGTGTGAGTTAGAGAGATGGAGAATTTTGGTGTGCATCTAAGCCAGAGAGAGGGGGGGATATACACATACCTAGGACTGGAGAATATGCAAGGGTGTGTGTCGTGTGTGTGTGTGAGAGAGAGAGTGTGTGTATGTGGAGAAGAGAGACCACTAATGATGTAAACCTAGTATAGGGAAGGGGGAATGGTATGATATGTGTGTCAAAGAGAGACAAAGGCATGTGTAGTAGCGGGATAGCATGGGTGCGGACGGGGAGCAGACTATTTGTAACAGACAACGAGTGTGTGTGGGAGAGGGTGTGAGAGCGAGCAAGAGAGAGAGAGAGAGAGAGAGAGAGAGAGAGAGAGAGAGAGAGAGAGAGAGAGAGGGAGAGAGAGAGAGCTAGCAAGGGAGAGAGAGGAAGAAAGGGGAGAGAGGGGTCGTTTGTGTGCAGAAGTGGTGTATATATAGGGAGACAATGTTGATGTTGTTCGAAAGTGGCCTATGTATGGAGACGCAAGGGAAGCGAGTCATCATGTGTGTGATAGGGACTTCATGAGAGATCTAGAATAGATGGTGTAGAGAACAATGTGTGAGATTGAAAACAATGATACATTAGGGAGCTATGGAAAGAGTCATGACATATATGTATAGAGGGAAGGAGCTGGGGCGGGTCCACATGTGGGAGAGATAGAAAGAGGGGAGTGGTGCACAAGGAGACAAAGTGTGCTTGTTTGTAGTGCGGGTGGTGTGCGAGAACCACATGATTAGGGAGATAGACGTTTGGGGCGGTGTTTTGTGTGTATGGGAAAGATACACTCTATATAGTGTGTGTGCTTGGGGAAGAGAAATACCAGGAAACATAGAGAGTGAGGGAAGAGATGTGTGCATGCCCGAGAGACAAAATGAAAGAGACTTATATTGGGGTCCAAACTTTAGAAGAGAGGTGGGTGTTAGTGTGGTCGTGTGTCCGTGTCTAGGGGAGAGAACGACTTGTGTGTGTGTGGGTGGGTGGGGGGGGGGTGGCTCCACATAAAGAGTGAGGTGTCTATATTTGAGAGACTTTAGCGTAAGAGATATACATGGTCAATAGTGTGTGCACTCATGGTTGATCATTTTATTTCAAAGTTTGGACTATGAGATACGATACTTTTGAACATGTGTGATATACTTTGAAGTACCAGAATTACGAACCTAAGATTGGTATTTTGGAATTCGACTCCATCGTTAGCTTTTGTAATTCATTTAAACGGAGGTACATTTTTTAAGCCGACATTTCGTGATTTCAAATTCATATATCAAACCTAGAGATATACACATACGGGAATGTTCAAACTTTCTAATCATCCACTTTATTCATACACATACACATTTTTGCTTTTGTCATCATATTTAGGATAAACACATTTGGAATTTCATTTGAATTGGTCCATATGATGGTATTTTCTTGCACTAGCTGAATGATCCATATTTAAATTGAATGGACAATCTAAGTTTCGAGTTGGAGACAATGATTTTCGAAACTTGCACTTTTTTTCGTGCAAAACAAATAAATTCTCGGGCATGATATCATAGCCGGGCGTACAAGAGCAGAACACTTAATTTCAGGCGCCAAAATCTTTCAAACTTCACGCTCACATAGAAATATCTCGCGCCCGAAAGTTTAGCCCTGTCATATTCCTGTTTTACCCCTGCAAAATGAATGGAAAATGGTTGCTTTGGTAACTCCATTGTTTTCCCCTCTTTTTCCCCCAACATTCTTCCCCAGAGCCCCTCCCCTTCCCCTCCTTGACCCCCCAACCACACCAAGCTGCCGAATCTAGTTCTCTGCCACAGCGGTAGACCTCACACCCCACCGGATCTACCTTCCGCACCTTGGAACCCCCAACTGCCAACTCACCACTTCACCGGAGCCGCTTCAGCGACTGGCTTGTCCACCGCTCCAGATCTCCTTGACCGCCATCATGGTCCACCGCACCGGATCCGCTTCACCGACGCCCTCGTCCACCACAGTGTAGGCCCTTCACTGACTCCCTCGTCTGCCCCATCGCCGGCCCTTCATACAAGCCCTCGTCCACCGCAACAAATCCTCCTCACCGAAAGCACTGTACACCGCGCCGGATGTGCTTCACCGATGCATTCCTCCACTACACCGGACTCGCTCCATGGACGCCATAATCAACTCCACCGGCCCTGCTTTACTGACGCCGCAGCCTCATCAGGTTATTTTGATTTGTACTCCTTCATTTTTTTATCTTCTCTATCATGGAACTGTTCACTTAGCACAGATGAACTTTTTTGTATTTCGACAGGTGCCGCAACCGAAGCATCGAAGCCGCTTCAGCAACAGCGACAACTGGCCCAAACTCAACCGCAACATGAGCACCATCGATGATCCTTAGCTATCAAGTATGACAACGATACCCATACACCACCGAGAATCAGGTACTATTATCCAACGATCGGCGCCTACATTCACTTTCTTAGCATAAGCACTACACCTTTGAATTTCTTCAGGGCATCATTCCATTTTTCATGAGGCGCATTATTCTGCTTGCACCTGTAGGGCCATACTTCTGGCGGTGAACATGTTACATGTGCTAAATTACAAAACCAGTGCACATATAGTTACAATGCTTTAGTTATGTCCTAAGTATTACTGTACTTCCTAGATATCAATGCCTTCGATTTTACTCCTTGCATGCTATATTTATGATAACGGTGTTATTCTGATGCCACCTGTTGGTTCCATCAGATTGCTTCATGTTCCCTATGTTTAACTACACATCAGCAAACTAGCATGTGATTCCGCTACTTTTTGTTCGTTTTACCCTGCATTTTTTGATGCTAGCTATTACATAACTCGTCCGAGCCTCTGTTCATTACGGGGCTGTTTGGTTCCCAGCCACAGTTTGCCAAGCCAAAGTTTGGATGCCACAGTTTAGTTTGCATGTGTTTGGTTTTTGCTACACTTTATTGTCCCTATGGCCCACTTATTATAGAGACAATTTTTTGCCAACTTCTGCCAAAGTTTTGTGTCCAATTTCTCAGCCACACTTGTGTGGCTTGCCATACTTGTGTGGCTGGCCACACTTTGGCTTGGCCACACTAGTATCCAACCAAAAAGACCCTATTTTTTATTCATTCTTGATCTTCCCAAGTTGCATGACTAATTTGATGCTTCTGTTAATTATGGAGCTGCCAACCCCATCAAGCAAAATATTTGTTCTTTTGGGGCTGGCACCTCTAACAAGCATAAAAATAGAGTGAAGCACATATATTGTTCTGTAAGCACACACCCTTCTTTCATTAGTTTAGATGAACCATTGATGATCAATTCGAACTAGTGCATGCAATTAAAATTAATTTTACCTAAATAGAGGGTGCAGAATAAACTACAACAACTAGATTTGCAACCACGGGATGCTGACGATATCTTCAAAGAACATTGCAACATCAGCGAGGCTTCACAACAACATATGGTAAGCCAGTGTGTTTTAGTACATGTGAAATGTAATGCATGTGGGCTGCTTTCTTGGCTTGTGCCCTCAACCTGTAATCCTATAGAATTACAAATAGTTCAGTTGTCCGCTTTGCTGTATTGCTTGATTCAATGCTTGTTTGTTACTTGTTAGGTTATACCTGAGTTGGCCAATATATCAGAAGTGCCTACTGTACTATCATAAATAAATGCATGCCTAGTTCATTTGACTCCTTAACTTTTCCTATGAACTTCATCACAAGACCGTCTTCGTAGTTTATATGAGGCCACACTGTTAAGTGCTTTCTCAGATTATTTCAACTACTTAGATGCTTTGGCAACTTAAATATAGCGGTGGTACACTCCCTTTCAACTATGGATGGAAACTGGGTCCCGTCCACTAGTGGTATGATAGTTCAAAATAGTTTTTGTTTTTTGAGGAAAATGAACTAGGGAGCTAGCTGGGACTGGCGGATGTTGTTTATTTGCCACTTACATCCCTAGTTTCATCCTACCATTTTAATTTCTTTTTGGCTGATGCTGTTTCGAACCATTTAAATATAGCTTGCCATGCTCGGCAATAATTCATATGTCGTTTACCATGTAAGCTTACTGCTTGGATCATGCGATAACTATCTCTTAATTATGTCCAGCGGAAACCTTTCAGGATGCCATTCACACTAGGACACAATGTACATCCCCAGAATCTATTTGTGGAAGCAGTGCGCCATCCATGCTACCAGATGGTAGCAGTTTAGAGGCAACACCGTCGCAGAGCAGTCTGAGCACATATATTATAGTTCTTGAGGCTCTACTAGAGGCAGAAAGAGATGGTGTGGCTTCCATGAATGAGGTAATCTTGATCTTGAGGCTGGAAATTTTGCAATTAGCTACACGCATTATGCAAGCAACCCAAGAATTGGAGGAAGTAAGAATGTTGCATTTGAAGACGGAGGAGGTCCTGCTGCTTCTGCTATCTAAATCCCAGGGTAATCCCAGTTCTTCTTTAGATACCAGTTAAAATTGTCATTAGATTATTATACTTCCATTTTGTAATGCCTGTAAATGGATTATGTTGTAAGACCCCCTATGTTGTCCATGTGTTGTAATGATCTAATTTTTTAGGCGAGGTAATCCTCAGTACTTGTATGATTGACATAAGGTGAACTGTTTTTCGTGCGAGCATATAGTATTGGATGAAATAATTGTTTCACTCAAAAGTGTGTCCAACCTACTAAATTCAAAGATCACGGCATTTCTAAATCATAATCATATATAAAGGTGGAATAAATCTTTGTCGTGGTTTTGAAGAAATAAATAGCAAAACATAGAATTATGTATGGATATTCGTAATCGAATACAAATTGGATTTGAATTTAGTTGCCACGGCCCAGGGTAAACGTGAATGCTAATTCTCCCAAATTTCGAATGAAGCAGCAAATCACCCACTGTAATTTGTTGGCTTCCCGAAGAAGTGTTTGCGAGATGGAAATTACTGTCTACCATTGACACTTCACATCCTAATCGACCCGATTTCCACCGATGTCGATAGGGGTAGACTAGTAACTTCAATCAAACGTGACACGACCGCCTCTGAGCCCATTCAGACACGGTGGGCGCCAGACGTGGGTGGCAAAACACATTTGATTCAAGTTCGTTCTAAAGACATGTGTCTCTCCCTCCATTTCCCCATTCATACACGGTGGGCAGAAAAACAAACTCTCCTTGTCCGAAATCGATGTAGGCAAATACTTAAAATAGGGGCAGATGTGTAACTTCCCTCAGACGTGACACAACCGGACTACCTGTCAGCCTCGTTCATACACCATGGCGCAAATCGTGGGTGGCAAAACACCCTCTCCTTGCTCGAAATCGCTACCGGCAAATATTGGGGAGAGGCAAGATTACAGTCCTATCCCCAACCGACGTGGTGTCCGAAATTTTAAATAGGAGATAGGTTCATAACTTTCGCACATTTCAGGTAAGCGCGTCCCAAAGTTTGAGATCCCCCTCCCCCTACATTTCCCCATTCATACACCGTCAGCGCCACAACAACCTCCCCACCATGGCCAGCCTCCTCCATCCGCCACCCCATCCTCCACCTTGCCGGAGCCGATACCCCTACCCCGTCGTCCACTGCAAGAGATGGACGTCTCTCATCCATGGTGCCGGACCAGGATCCTTTCATCGTGTCCTCTCGCTTCATCGGCACCATCATCCACCTTGCCATTGCCGCTCCTACGACCACCTCATCCATGGCAACAGGACTTATCCCCTGACCCGACCGTCTGCCGTCTAAAGTCTTCTTCTGTGCCGCCAATAGACATCGCACCCGCAGCACCCTCAACGTATCAGCAGGGGCCTACATAGCATCGCAAGAGAGGCGGTACTCTTTCATATCTTCTTAAGTTATTGATCTAACCCAGAAAACAGATCTAACTTGTTTATTTTACTTTTATTGTCCGAATCCTAGTGGCTAGTCGAAAGCAAACACTAGTTACAAATTAGCCTTTGTCCGGTTTGCACCTTTAGATCCGCCATGGCACGGTCACTATACTTGTAAAGCTTATGGTTTTCCCCCTTTATATTCACTACCATCACCATAGGTGCTTCCTGTGATGCTAGCACTACTCCTCAACACCTCAACCCATCAAGCGAAACAACATGCCACTCATAATTCCGAAGCTTAGTTGTTGATATATGAATCTGATATGAAGCTCATATTACTAAAACAGAGATTGGTTAATTGGTCACCTAATGTTCCTATATTCGTTTCAAAAAGCGTGTGCGCCACACACCGGATCTACAGTTAAAATATTGGGCGGGCCAGATGGCTTAGGCTACAGGGGATCCCAAATTTTGGTACAAATTTACCTTAACTCCTTTGTATATTGGACTAGGGCTGGGCGGGCCATGGCATTGTTTTGTTCTTATGTAGATCTTTCTTGTCGTACCGACAATACAAGCCCATATGGTCCAGCTAGTTCCACTTTCCTAATTTTACTCTTGATGGTTAGGGTCTTCCCCTTTTATCTACTCTACTATGATCTGCATAGGTGCTCTCTATCGTACTAGCAGTACTCCACCCTTCAAGCTAAACAACACAACAATCATAATTCCAAAGCTTAGTTGTTAAAATATGATTGTGATATGATACTGATATTAGTTAACAGACACATTTAATTGGTTAGCTAAAGGTCCCACTTGAGTTTCCAAATGCATGTCGGGACATATAGAGAGACATCAGAATTGCATTTCTTTGTCACTTGTTGACTGTACTTTCTTGTCCATACCAAATCTTATTTGTTATTTAAAATCAAACATCGGTTGCTAACTACCCTTTGCGCAGTTTACAGCTTCAGATCTGCCATCCCACTACCACAGTCAACACTATACTCATCATGCTTACGGTTTCCCCATTTTATGGTGACCACGATCAGCCTACGTGGTTTGTGTTGTAATAGCACTACTCCACCCATCGAGCTAAACAAGCTTAGTTGTACAAATTCGAATATGATATTATGCTGATATTAGTAAAACTGAGACATTTTAATTGGTCAGCTAAATGTTCCTACTTTAGTTTCGAAATGCATGTGAGCCACATATGGAGAGACCGGAAGGATAGTATTTCTCTATGCGCTCTGGTTCATCATGGGTGGGCAACCGACATTGTATAGAAAGACTTGTAATATCTTCAATCTGCTTGCTCTTCTACTCTTCTTTAACATGATCCTCTTCTCTTCTTTAATAAGTATGTTCCTTGTTGGAAAGAGTAGCAGAGACATTTGCGGTCGACTGGTCAAGTCGAGTTGTTCTCCCTTAGTATATTTTGAATCCGTCAGGTCAAGTCGACTTGTTCTTCTTAACTATATGTTGAAGCTTTCATCTCCAAAGTATCATCACTTTTGGAGCTCCCGTATTTTGAGTAGTAGGCCACATTATATTAACACACACACCAAATTACAGCATGCATGGAATCTCTCAGAAGAATTGCAGAGATAGCACAAAGGGGTTTACAGGGAGGCAGTATTGGATTAGAACACTTCTGCATTACAAAGATAATCTCACTTGTATTTATGTTTTCATGCATGTGAGGTATTGAACATGATCAAAATGAATATGAGAATGGGCGCGAGAGAAATACCACGGAACAATCGACTAGCTAACAAACTTCTACCTTGTTACACCACCATCTGCTTAGTTTAAGCATCATATATGAGTATATGACATACCTATCCATTTTCTGTACCTATTCCATGTGTCATCATACTATGTTTTTCTAATCAAATGTTGTTCTTTCATAATAGAGGTACAAAAGGAAGAGGGTGAGTGCAGATCCTCAAGGAGTACAAACTAGGTATTTGGAAAAGGTAGTGATACCTATTAAATAAATCAGATAGATCAGCAGCTACAGAAAACACCGGCCCAACTGTACCACACTTTACCACTACTCCACTGGCCAAACCCCTATTAGAACTGCAGAGAGCCCAGCGTCAGGTAATGACTATGATATGAATTCAAAATTTGAACTCCTAAATTTCTGCATGTGCCTTACCTTGTACGAAAACTAATTTCAGATGAATCTCCTTTCTCAAAGGCTCATAGGATCTCACAACAATACTGGGCACTACATTGCTCTTGTCAGTACCTTTTGCCCTTTGTCAGCATACTTACACTCATTGTTGTTTGATTATGTAGCATCACTATAAATGTTCACTTCTTTATCCTCACTTTGATCGAAATTATAAGATCTATATTTACTCTTAGGTAAATGTAGAATTAACACAATGGTTATAAAGTTTTGGATTGCTCATGTAAGTACTTGTTGTCATGTACTCCCTCTATATCGAATTAATTGTTGATCAATTGGATGTATTTAGAACTTAATAGTGCTTGATACATCCATTCCAGTGACAAGTAATAACGGATGGTGCTGGTATTACTGTACTTGCATCGCGAGATAGTTGATTTCTAGCCTTACTCTACATCTTATCTGCCCTACCCTCCACTTCCTCCAAATTATCAGATCTACATTTACTCTTACCAAAATTGTGAATAAAAGCCAATGCCACTGCACATGTTGATGTCCGCATTCCTCTTGTCAGTACCTTTTGCCTTGTAACACTGTACTTAATTAATTGCTATTTGATTATGAATCATCAGTCTGCACCTGAGCTTCATTATCCTCTATTTCTTCCAATATTATGTGATCTATATTTACTCTTTGCAAAGTGTAGAATAATGGCAACGCTTATAAAGAAGTTTCTTTGGGGAATTTATTGAATTATCCTTCCATCGACATGGAGAAGTGCTTTGTCCAGCCCGTGTTAACATGTAATGTATGTCCATCCTTCTCAAGCCTTCAAACTTTGTTCTAGTATAGATTTGGATAGGCATCATTTCCTCCACTGCTGTTTACTTTGCTATTTACATTTGATTGGATGTTCGCAACAACTACCAGTTTAAAATTGTAGTTGTAAAAACATGTGCCTTATGTAGAACAGATCCATTTATTTGCTTATATAATTGTGAAACCTACTACGTGTCTCTTTGTTTCTCTTTCAGAGTTGTATCTCTTATGCCAGGCAGAACTTTAGGGAAGATAGTGAGCCAAACCATCTTGAAGAGAGTGAGATGACCTTAAGGTCCTATCTTGATGAAGGCGGTGAGTTGAAGTTACTCTCCAGCAGCTGTGAGACAACCTCTATGCAGTCGCTGCCTCAATCAGTCCGACTTCTTCAGTCTCAACTTAAAGCGGGAAGGCTTGCTTTAGCTAAGTTCCGACTTGATGTCAATGATGCAATGAAGATCTCAGAGGACTGCCTTGCGAGCTTTGGTGCTATAAAGCTAGGGATGCAGCATCTATCGTTGACACAACTGAGTTCTCATCAGCTAGTTCGGTTGCTTGAGGTGGCCATCCCGTCCAGGCCTAATGCCTTCTGAAGTCCTCTCTCTTTTGTATATTCTTTTGTCGGCTCATTTGTATGCACTGGTGGCGACCTTTCATGCCCAGTGTATGTAATCTACGGTCATGTTGCGCTTTATTATGTCGTAATTTCTTTATTGTATAGTCTAGGTTTATTATTGGTCGGTATGCTGTAATTTAGGCCGGAAGGTTCAACGGATCTCAATGGTGTTGGTCTTCAGGCCGTCCCGTTACTCATATGGGCCAAAACATGGGCCTATAATCATCTTGGGCCATTAGCAGGTCTAATCGTATAGTAGTTTTCCGCCTTTAACAGGCCGAGTAAAGTTCTGGCCGGCTAGGCCAGAGAATACATGGGCTTTTAATAGGCTAAAAACTAGATTGGGCTAGTGTTGAGCCGAAAAATTCACGGGGCAATACAGGCCAAAAATGCCTAAGGCCCATGTTTGGCCCAAATAGGATGAGCCGTTAACAGGCCAAAATATATCTCAGGCCCTGTTTGGCCCAATAAAATTATGGGCTTTAAGAAGACCAGTATCAACGCGGGACATAGGCCCAACAGTGTCACCGGCCATTATCAGATGGGCTGTAAGCAGGCTGGATTCAACACGGGCTGTAATTAGGCCCAACTGTTACATATGCCATTAACAGGCTGATAGGCCAGTTGGGCTGAAATTTATCCACAAAGACTACGAGCCTTTAAGAGGCCTAAAGTTACTTCAGACAAGATATAGCCCAGTTTCTGCATGGGCCGCTAAATGGCCTAAAGTTAAACCGGGCCGACAACATCCCAGTTGCACCACGGGCCGCTAACAGGCCGAAACTATTATCGGGCCGAACAGGTAAACAGGCATTTCACAGGCTGAAATACAAACATGGCTTAGAATGGGCTAAAAAGAACAGATGCCTGTTAACGGGCCTGATCCGATATGGGCCGTAATTTGTCCCAAAACACGGCAGGCTATGAATGGGCCAAATCTGATATGGGCCTCAATTCGACCCAAAACATGGCAGGCTGTTAACGGGTTAGCCCACTAGCGTCTGAAAAAATATGGTGGGCCTTTAGCTGGGTCGGCCTTTTTACCTTAAATGGGCCACTGTTGGGCCGTGCCATGTGGCGACATATCATAGGCGTGTAACGTCCATTGTAGGGATGACATCTGTCCCAAAGATGAGTTGACATGTGTTTCCTTCGGCCAATGAGAATATTACACGTGGCAAATCCCCATTGGTCGTGGCTGTTAGCGGGTTATCGGATCCAAACCGGACCCGATAACTTAACAGCGACCCATTACGGTGGATGCCAAGTGTCGGTCACCCTTGACGAAAGAACTTCCATGACGCGCGATTTGTCGTCATGGAAGTGGACACTTCCGTGATGATAATTTTGGTAATGTCATGGAACACTTCTACGATAGCATAGGTATGACTATCTTGATTCTGTCATAAAATCGTCATGGGTGTACATGCATGACAGAAAACGTGACCTACTGTGACAAACATGTATCATCACGGAAGTGTTTTTTTATAGTGTAGTTTTGTTAGGGTTTGATCCCTAGTATCCACTATGTTCTGAGATTGATGTTGCTATGACTTTGCTATGCTTAATGCTTGTCACTAGGGCCCGAGTGCCATGATTTCAGATCTGAACCTATTATGTTTTGATGAATATGTTTATGTTCTTGATCCTATCTTGCAAGTTGTAGACACCTATTACGAGTTATGATTCGCATACCCCAAGGTGACAATAATTGGGATTCTTTCCGGTGATTACTGTAGTTTGTGGAGTTCATGTATTCACTAAGTGCTAATGCTTTGTTCTGGTTCTCTATTAAAAGGAGGCCTTCATATCCCTTAGTTTCCATTAAGACCATGCTGCCACGGGAGGGTAGGACAAAAGATGTCATGCAAGTTCTTTTCCATAAGGACGTATGACTATATGTGGAATACATGTGTACATTATATTGATGAATTGGAGCTAGTTCTGTGTCACACTAGGTTATAACTGTTGCATGATGAATGCCATCCAACGTAATTATCCATCACTGATCCATTGCCTACGAGCTTTTCACATATTGATCTTTGCTAAGTTACTTTCCTGTTGCCACTGTTACAATTGCTACAAAACTGCTACTATTACTTTTGCCACCATTACCGTTACTTCCATACTACTTTGCTACTAAAAAAATTGCTGCAGATATTAAGTCTTTCAACTTTGGTTGAATTGACAACTTAGTTGCTAATACTTGGGAATATTCTTTGGCTCCCCTTGTGTCGAATCAATAAATTTGGGTTGAATACGCTACCCTCGAAAACTGTTGCGATCCCCTATACTTGTGGGTTATTAAGACCTTTTTCTGGCGCCATTGCCGGGGAGCATAACTCTATTCTCCGAGTCACTTGGGATTTATATCTGTTGATCACTATGAGGAATTGGAAAGATACTAGAACCAAGATTTTTCCCTCTACTACGAGGGGAGGTAAGGAACTACCATCTAGCTCTGCACTTGATTCACCTTATGTTTTGAGTAAGCCTGCGACATCCACACCTACTATTGATTATGATATATCACATGTTATTGATGATGTTGCTTATGCTATGCATGATGCTTATGATGATACTACCGCTTTGCTTGATAAGACTGTGCCACTTGGTGAATTTCTTGATGAACAAACTGCTAGAGTTAATGATATTGAGAATGTTGAAAGTGATGATATTTCTGAAACTGATGAAATTATTGAAACTAAAAACTTTAACACCTGATAAGACTAGCTCTCCTAGATATTAACTTCTTGTTATACCTGAGGGTTATGTTATGGATGGAGATGTAGCTAGGGACTTTCTTGCTTGTAAGGACAGAGAGTATCTTAAGAAACTACTTGTCAAGTTGGAAGAAAAATCTTAGAATGCTAGAATGCAATATGATCCTAAGTTTATTACTTCACCTATCTTTGTTACTGATAAGGATTATGAATACTCTATTGATCCTGAGTTAATTACTTTGGTTGAATCTGATCCTTTCCATGGTTATGAATGTGAAACTGTTGTGGAACATCTTACTAAACTGAATGATATAGCCACCTTATTTGCTCATGAGGAAAAAAATCGCTATTACTATATTCTTAAAGTATTTCCTTTCTCATTAAAGGGTGATGCTAAGATATGGTTTAATTCTCTTGCTCCTAGTTGTGTGCGTAGTCCCCAGGATATGATATATTACTTCTCTGAAAAATATTTTACTGCTCATAAGAAACAAGCCGCCTTATAGGAAATATTTAACTTTGTGCAAATTGAAGAAGAGAGTCTCCCACAAGCTTGGGGGAGGCTTCTCCAATTACTTCATGCTTTGCCTGATCATCCTCTCAAGAAAAATGAAATACTTGATATCTTTTATAGTGGACTAACCAATGCTTCTAGGGACCACCTAGATAGTTGTGCTAGTTGTGTTTTCAGGGAACGAACTGTTGAATAAGCTGAAGTACTATTGAATAATATATTGAGTAATGATAATGATTAGACTCTTCCCAAACCACCTCCTAATCCAACTCCAAAGAAAAGAGGTATTCTATTTCTCAGTCCTGAAGATATGCAAGAGGCAAAGAAATCTATGAAAGAAAAAGGTATAAGAGCTGAAGATGTTAAGAATTTACCACCTATTGAGGAAATACATGGTCTTGATAACACGACACAGGTAGTAGAGGTAAATTCTCTATGTAGATTTGATGAAGGTGATATTCCTCATAATAAGTCTGCTAGCCAATGCTTGGATGAGTTTGATAACTTTATTGTTAAACAAGAAAACTTCAATGCTTATGTTAGTAGACAATTGAAACGTAATGCTTATATGCTTGACAGCTTGGTGACTACATGTGTAGAACTGTTAATGATCTCAAGATTATTAGTAAACATGCTTCCATGGTAAAAACTCAATTAGAACAAGTACTCAAAGCACAGAATGATTTGCTCAATGAGAGGAATAATAAGAACAATGATCATGCGTTATGACTAGAGGTGGTGAAATGACTCAGGAAACTTTGTATCCTGAAGGTCATCCTAAGAGAATTGAGCAAGATTCTCAGAGAACTAAAATTGATGCACCTAGTCCTTCTAGTAATAAAAAGAAAATAATCATGATAGGACTTTGCATGCTTCTAGTGAACCTGTTATAGACACACCTAAGAACCCGAATGATATTTCTATTTCTGATGCTGAAACACAATCCGGTGGTGAACATGAACCTAGTGATAATGTTAATGATGACGTTCATGTTGATGCTCAACCTAGCAATGATAATGATGTGGAGGTTGAACCTGTTGTTGATCTTGATAACCCACAACCTAAGAATAAATGTTATGATAAAAGAGATTTCACTGCTAGAAAACATGGTAAAGAAAGAGAACCATAGGTTCAAAAACCCATGCACTTTCCTCCTAAACCATCCAAGAAAAAGGATGGTGAGGATTTTGAGCGCTTTGTTGAAATGCGTAGACCTGTCTTTTTACGTATGCGTTTGACTAATATTCTGAAAATGTCTCCTTATGCTAAGTATATGAAAGATATTGTTACAAATAAAAGAAAGATACCGGAAGCTGAAATTTACACCATGCTTGCTAATTATACTTTTAAGGGTGGAATACCAAAGAAACTAGGGGATCCAGGAATACCAACTATACCATGCTCCATTAAAAGAAACTATGTTAAAACTTCTTTATGTGATTTGGGAGCCGGTGTTACTGTTATGCCTTTCTCTTTATATCGTAGACTTGATTTGAATAAGTTGACACCTACTGAAATCTCTCTGGAAATAGCTGATAAATCAACTGCTATACCCATCGGTATTTGTGAGGATGTGCCTATCGTAGTTGCAAATGTTACTATCTTAACGGACTTTGTTATTCTTGATATTCCCGAGGACGGTTGTTTGTCGTTCATTCTTGGTAGACCTTTTCTGAATACTGTAGGGGCTGTTATTGATTGCAAGAAGGGCAATGTCACTTCTCATGTTAATGGTAATGAGCATACAGTACACTTTCCGAAGAAACAACCTCAAGTGAATAGTATCAATTCTATTGGAAAATTTTCAAAAATTACAATTGGAGGTTTTGAATTCCCTCTTCCTACTATCAAAACGAAATATGATATTCTTATTGTTAACGACATGCATATCCCCGTTGAGGTAACCTAGTGTTATACGAAGATTCTCTGGTTTCATGTCATTCAGAAGAAGTTTGTTAATAAGACTTGATCAACCTTGTTAATGGATTCCTTTTGATGGGCATGAGATGGATGACTTTAGTAAACACAACTCTCTGTACCCACTTTTTTACTTTCTATAATTTAGAATAAATAAAGTAAAAATACTTTTATTTCTCTGTTTTATGAATTATCCATGCAATAAAAAAATGACCAAAAAATAAAAGTTCTCCAAATGCCCTGAAATTTTAGTATGATTTTTTGTGGAATATTTAAGATTTTTTTGGCACTGAGAACACACCAGGGGGCCACAAGCCCATAGGGCGCGCCCACCCCCCTAGGCACACCTAGGTGGCTTGTGGGCCCCACGTGGGCCCCCTCACTTATTCCAGCACCCATCTACTTTGTCTTCCTCCAGAAAAAATCCAATCTTTGCTCAAACCCATGTTCTTGCTCATTTTGCTGCCATTTTCGATCTCCTTGCTCGGAACTCCGTTTCCGAAACTGCTTTGAGGGATTTTTCTTTGGTATGTGACTCCTCCAATGGTCCAATTAGTTTTTGTTCTACTGCTTTATATATTGCAAATTTTTGCTGCTGGGGTGACCTTGTTCTTGAGCTTGCATGTCAAATTTACATGGTCCAAAGTAGTTTTGATGCATGATATATCCTCTAGGTACTTGTGGGAGTAGTTGCTATCAATTTTATTGAGTTTTGTCCACTTTTATTTTGAGTCACTAAAAACTTCAGAAATTTTCAGAGAAAGGAAAGAAACCATGAAAAGATGGTTAAGGGGTTCTTCAAGCCGGAGTTCAAATGAAAATGAAAATGAGGAGAAGAAGAAGCCCAAGTATAATCTTCTGTGTGCGGTGAAGGTTTGGCCATGTGAATGGCCAAGCGATGCATTCTTGGAGGCGGCCATAATTTATAAAGATTTCTATTATTTGGTGGAGAATGCCGATCACAACGCCTTCCGCCAAGATAAGTGTGAACAATACCTTTTGCTCACTAACACCTTCGTGCAAAAACTTTCATTTTTATCCTAGGAAATTACCACCCACGGTAGAGTTTTATTTATATATGAGCATAAGGAGATGATGCTTTATGAATTTTGCGAGGTTTGCAAGTTGCCTTATGAGCGCAGTGTTAGTGAACCACGTCCTAGAGAAGTGGAAGATTTTATTGCTGAAACTACCGTAGGGGAAGAGAGAGGGGTGTCGGAAGAGAGAGTGACTAGCTTACATTTTCCTATTTTACGCTACTATTCATTATTTGCAGGGAGATGTTTGATTGGTCATGGGGAGAGTGGAGACCTTAATGCCCCTGACCTTGTTATTTTGCACCATACTTTATATTGTGATAGAATTTTAGTTTGGGTGCCATTGTTGCTCAATGGTTAAACACAAACCGCATGAAGAGTCCCATCTTTGGAGGTATCTATGCCTCCCGCCTTGCTAGACATTTTGAGATACCCATTAGGCACGATGAGGAGGAGGTGATGCTGCTACCCACTAAATATTTGGACTATAATAGTATGGTAGCACATGATTTTATTACTAAAGACGATGACAAGTGTATCATTTATAACTTAATGTTCAGTAAGGGTACCTATCAGATTATTACTTTGCCTGCACCTTCTTTGTTCGATATTCATTCAGGTAGATACATCATTTTGCCCGATGACATTTATGCATAGTGGGAGTTGATGCGATCCCCAGTCCTTGAGCCAGCACCAGCTCCTGATCCCTATCAGGAGCCTATTTATCAGTGGGAGCTACAGGAGCTCGCCAACCAGTGGAACCATCAGGACCCTCCGGAGTATCGAGGAGAGGGTTATTTCGAGCCGTGGCCCTAGACCAACTTAGGCCAAAAGCCTAAGCTTGGGGGAGTACGTATTTCTTACCGACATTACATTCATGTTCACACATTCATTCCAGTTGTCGGTGTTCATCCTTTTCCATTGTATTATCCATGTTAGTTTATATTTCTTTCTTTCTCGTTTTGTGTTTGACAAAACTTTGAGAAAATCCAAAAAAATAGTTCTCTCTTATTTTTAGTTTTTCTTTATAGTTTATTTAGTAGTAGTATTAAAATAAAACCCAAAAAGATTTCTCATTCTTCTTTTGCTTGTTGGGACCTTTCCCGTGTAAATACTTTTTCTCGTTCTTGTTCTATTTTCTTCAAAAAAAAACTCCAAAAATATTTCAGTGTGTTTCTTCGAAATTCTTTTCTTTTCTTTGGGTCGAAAGGAGAAGACCATGATGAAAATGTTGAGTGGCTCTCATATGCATTATTGTTGATCTAACAAAGAGCCCATATTACCTTGTCTTCTCCTTTGAATAAATGTTTGTAGATTCCAGCTTAGTCTAATGCACATGCACTCTTATTATTATTCACATCGTTTGTTGTGCGAGTGAATGGCAATAATGACGATATTTGATGAAATGATTGAGATGGAGAAAAGCTAGTACAAACTCGACCTATTTTGTTTTTGTAAATACGATTAGTTCATCATTCTTGATTCAGCCCATTATGAATGAAACATGTTTGCAATGACAATTAGAGATTATAGTTACTCATGCCATGCTTAATTAGCTAGGAATTGATAATAATTTACCTTGCGTGCCAACATGCTTTTAAAATGGTTGTGATGTAGTATGATAGGATGGTATCCTCCTTTGAATGATTCAAGTGGCTTGACTTGGCACATGTTCACGCATGTAGTTGAAACAAAAACAACATAGCCTCCATGATATTTATGTTCATGGTGATTTATATCCTACTCATGCTTGCACTCAATGTTGGTTAATCTCAATGCATGTTTATGATAGTTGTCGCTCTCTAGCTGGTACCTCCTCAATCTTTTGTTCACTTGTACTAAGTGGGAATACTGCTTGTGCATCCACTTCCATAAACCCAAAGTTGTTCCATATGAGTCCACCATACCTACCTATATGCGATATTTACATGCCATTCCAAGTAAATTTGCATGTGCCAAACTCTAAACCTTCAAATAATAATCTGTTTTGTATGCCTGAATCGCTCATGTAGCGACTGGGGGTTGTCAGTATCTTCCATGCTAGGCGGGTTATTCTCATGATGAGTGTTTATTCACTTTTCATTCACAAGAAAGTGGCTGGTAATCGGGATGCCCAGTTCCATGCTCAAAATCAAATCGAAATATAAATATCAAACAGAACTCCCCCAGGACTGTTGTTTGAATGGACGGTACCCATGGATTCGGATCAACCATGTAGTGTGCTTGTTGGTGGAGGGGGAGTAAAAACTTTATCATTCTGCTTGGGAACCGCCTATAATGTATCTAGCATGGCAGATACCGAGATCTCTTGGTTGTTATGTTGACAATGAAAGCATACCGCTCAAAATTATATTCATCTATGTTTTAAAGCTCAAGCTCTAGCACCTCTTCAAATCCCTGCTTCCCTCTGCGAAGGGCCTATCTATTTACTTTTATTACTCAGTCATCATCCTCTTATAAAAAGCACCAGTTAGAGAGCACCACCGTCATTTGTATGCTTCGCTATTAATTGATATTGAGTATGAGTTTGACTCTTTTGCCATGAATTATAATTCCTAGTCAGTCCTTGATCTTCAGGGGTGCTCTGCATTTATGTTTTGCGGTCTCAGAAAGGGCTAGCGAGATACCATTTTGTCATATCATATCATGATTGTTTTGAAAAAGTGTTGTGATCTGAGATTTATTATTATTGCTCGCTAGTTGGTTACGCCATTGATATGAGTAAATGTGAGACCTAAATGTTATTGTGAATATTGTTAGTTCATAAACTTTGCTAAAAACCTTAATGCTAGCTATTCATATTTGCAACAACAGGATCAAACAGAGTTTGTAAAAGTTTTTCTTTGTCACTTTCAGTTTGTCAACTGAATTGCTTGAGGACAAGCAATGAGTTAAGCTTGGGGGAGTTGATATGTCTCCGTTGTATCTACTTTTCCAAACTCCTTTGCCCTTGTTTTTGGACTCTAACTCGCATGATTTGAATGGAAGTAACCTGGACTGACGCTGTTCTCAGCAGAATTGCCATGGTGTAATTTTTTGTGCAGAAATAAAAGTTCTTGGATTGACCTGAAAATTTACGGAGAATATTTTTGGAATTTATAAAACTATTGGCGAAAGAATCAACCAGAGGGGGCCACCGAGAGGCCACAAGCCCTGGGGGCGCATCTTGCAGGCTTCTGGGCCCCCTGGAGCTCCTCCGATCCTAATTCCAACTCCATAAGTACCTATTCACGGAGAAAAAAACAGAGAGAAGGATTCATCGCGTTTTACGATGTGGAGCCGCCGCTGCCTCCTGACCTTCATCGGGAGGGCTGATCTAGAGTCCATTCGGGGCTCTAGAGATATGAATCCATCATCATCATCATCATCAACTTTCCTCCATCACCAATTTCATGATGCTCACCGCCGTGCGTGAGTAATTCCATCGTAGGCTTACTGGACGGTGATGGGTTGGATGAGGTTTATCATGTAATCGAGTTAGTTTTGTTAGGGTTTGATCCCTAGTATCCACTATGTTCAGAGATTGATGTTGCTATGACTTTGCTATGCTTAATGCTTGTCACTAGGGCCCGAGTGCCATGATTTCAGATCTGAACCTATTATGTTTTCATGAATATATTTGTGTTCTTGATCCTATCTTGCAAGTTGTAGACACCTATTACGAGTTATGATCCGCATACCCCAAGGTGACGATAATTGGGATTCCTTCCAGTGATTATCGTAGTTTGAGGAGTTCATGTATTCACTAAGTGCTAATGCTTTGTTTCGGTTCTTTATTAAAAGGAGGCATTAATATACCTTAGTTTCCATTAGGACCCCGCTGCCACGGGAGGGTAGGATAAAAGATGTCATGCAAGTTCTTTTCCATAAGCATGTATGACTATATACGAAACACATGCCTACATTACATTGATGAATTGGAGCTAGTTCTGTGTCACCCTAGGTTATAACTATTGTATGATGAATGCCATTGGACATAATTATCCATCACTGATCCATTGCCTACGAGCTTTTCACATATTGATCTTTGCTAAGTTACTTTCGCTTTGCTCCTGTTACAATCACTACAAGACTGCTACTGTTACTTTTGCCACCGGTACTGTTACTTCCATACTACTTTGCTACTAAAAACTTTGCTGCTAATATTAAGTCTTTCAGGTGTGGTTCAATTGACAACTCAGCTGGTAATACTTCAGAATATTCTTTGGCTCCCCTTGTGTCGAATCAATAAATTTGGGTTGAATACTCTACCCCCGAAAACTATTGTGATGCCCTATACTTGTGGGTTATCAGGTACCAAAGTAATCCAGGAGTGGATCACTGGACAATGATAAAGAACATCCTGAAGTACCTAAAAAGGACTGAGGATATGTCTCTCGTTTATGGAGGTGATGAAGAGCTCGTCGTAAAATGTTACGTCAATGCTAGCTTCGACACTGATCTGGATGACTCTAAGTCACCAACCAGATACGTATTTTTATTGAATGGTGGAACTGTCAGTTAGTTCAGTTCCAAGCGGAGCGTCGTGGCGGGATCTACTTGTGAAGCGGAGTACATAGCTGCTTCGGAAGCAGTGCATGAAGGAGTCTGGATGAAGGAGTTCATATCCGATCTGGGTGTAATGCCCAGTGCATCGGGTCCAATGAAAATCTTTTGTGACAACACTGGAGCAATTGCCTTAGGGAAGGAATCCAGGTTTTACAAGAGAACCAAACACATCAAGAGACGCTTCAACTCCATTCGTGAAAAGGTCAAGGATGGAGACATACAAATTTGCAAAATACATACGGATCTGAATGTAGCAGACCCGTTGACTAAACCTCTTTTGTGGGCAAAACATTATCAGCACAAAGACTCCATGGGTGTTAGATTCATTACTATGTAATGTAGATTATTAACTCTAGTGCAAGTGGGAGACTGATGGAAATATGCCCTAGAGGCAATAATAAAGTTGTTATTATTATATTTCCTGATTCATGATAAAGGTTTATTATTCATGCTAGAATTGTATTGATTGGAAACTTAAATACATGTGTGGATACATAAAAAAATAAGGTGTCCCTAGTGAGCCTCTAATAGACTAGCTCATTGATCAAAGATGGTAAAGGTTTCCTAACCATGGACATGTGTTGTCACTTGATAACGAGATCACATCATTATGAGAATGATGTGATGGACAAGACCCATTTGTTAGCTTAGCATATGATCGTTTAGTTTATTGCTACTACTTTATTAATGTCAAATACATATTCCTTCGACCATGAGATCAAGCAACTCCCGGATACCGAAGGAATAACTTGTGTGCTATCAAATGTCACAACATAACTGGGTGATTATAAAGATGCTCTACAGGTATCTCCGAAGGTGTCTGTTGAGTTGGCATGGATCGAGATTGGGATTTTTCACTTAGTATCGCAGAGGTATCTCTGGGCCCTCTCGGCAGTACACATCACAAGTAGCTTGCAAGAAAAGTGACTAAGGAGTTAGTTACAAGATGATGTATTACGGAACGAGTAAAGACACTCTCTGGTAACGAGATTTAACTAGGTATGAAGATACCGACAATCGAATCTCGTGCAAGTAACATACCGACAGACAAAGGGAATTACGTATGTTGTCATAAAGGTTCAACTGATAAAGATCTTTATAGAATGTGTAGGAACCAATATTGGCATCCAGGTTCCGTTATTGGTTATTGACCGGAGAGGTGTCTCGGTCATGTCTACATCATTCTTGAACCCGTAGGGTCCACACGCTTAATGTTCATTGATAATATAGTACTATATGAGTTATGTGAGTTGATGACCAAATGTTGTTCGGAGTCCCAGATGAGATCACGAACATTACGAGGAGCTCCGGAATGGTCCGCGGGTAAATATTTATATATAGGATGATGTTATTTGGTCACCGAAAAGGTTTTGGGATGTATGGGGTTGTTATCGGATCACCAGAAGGGGTCCCGGGAGGCCCTGGGAGGTTATTGGGCCATATGGGCCAAAAGAGGGGAGGACACCAGCCCACAAGGGGCTGGCATGCCCCACTTCTAGGTCGTCGGCCCTAGGGAAGGAAAGGGGGAGGGCTAGCCCCTCTTTCCTTCCCCTCCTCAAGAGAGAAAGGAAAGGGGGCGCCACCCCCTCCTGCCTTCCTCCCGTGCACCCAAGAAGGAAGGGGGGTGCAGCCAAGGGCAGGAGCCCAAGGCGGCCGTCGACCCCTTGGGGAAGCTCTAGGCTGCCTCCCCTCCTCCCCCACCTATATTTTTATAGTGCTCGGTGAAGCCCTGCAGATATAGTTGCATCACCACCGTCACCACGCCATCGTGCTACTGGAACTCATCTACTACTTCGCCCATCTTGCTGGATCAAGAAGGCGAGGACGTCATCGAGCTGAACATGCGCTGAACATGGAGGTGTCATACATTCGGTACTTGATCGGGCGGATCGTGAAGGTGTATGATTACATCAACCGCGTTGAAAAATGCTTCTGCTTGATCGTCTATGAGGGTACGTAAATACACTCTCCCCTCTTGTAGCTATGCATCTCCATGGATAGATCTGGCGTGTGCGTAGAATTTTTTTTGTTTTCCATGCAACCTTCCCCAATAGACCGTTCTCCAAGAAATGGGAGTACCAAAGAAGATCTCTGCACCTAGCTGCACGGTGCCTAGGTGTGCGGCATCTACAGCATCTACTGTGCATCCAAGTAGTGATGCAACAAGGAGCCATTGTTGGGGCTGGCAACGTCGGGTAGATGCGGACCACGCCGGGGCAACAGCTCCTGTCATACCCCGCTCGCCTCCGCCACACACCCCATGCCCGGATGAGCGGGGGCCAGGATCGATGCCTTGGCAGCAAGTGGCATCATAGGGACGCCTGTCTCATCGATGTGGATGAATGACATCTGTTGTGATGTCAGGCTGACACGTGGTTCCTCTGACCAATGAAAATTTTACATGTGGAAAATCCCCATTGGTACAGGCTATTAACGGGTTATCGGATCCAAACCGGAACCCGATAGCTTAACCGCGACCCATTATGGTGGATGCCACGTGTCGGTTACCCTTGACGAAAGCACTTCCATGAAGCGTCATTTATCATCGTGGAAGTGGACACTTTCGTGATGATAATTTTATTATTGTCATGGAACACTTCTACCACAGCACAGGTATAACTATCTTGATTTTGCCATAAAATTGTCACGGATGTACATCCATGACAGAAGATGTGACCTATTGTGACAAACATGTATGATCACGGAAGTGTTTTTTTGTAGTGTAGGTTAATAGGTTATTCCCAAAAAATGATATAAAATAGCATATAAATGCATATAAAGCATCCAAGATTGATAATATAATAATGGAACAATAAAATATTATACATACATTGAAGATGTATCAAGCAGGTGCGTCAAGCTTTGCCATCGCCACGACAACGCCTCTAATAATGACCACAAGAGTCATACGCATCCTCATAACACCTATACTGGGTGACGATCCGGTGACCCAAGCAAGAAGTCCAGTGCGTGTCCATGCTGAACATATAGGCGCGACTCCTACAACAAATTTTGGAAGCCTTCGCATGCTAGCAGGACACTGCAGAGCATGAACGCTAGCCCAGACCCTGTCGCCAGCCACAAGCCATTGCCAAGGGTGTTGCACCCCGCTGGCAGGAGCTCGATGTGACCTTCATCGAGTGCAAAAGAATTCTGCACATCCAACAACGCCGGCCCGTGGCCTCCATACAGCTGCAATACTGGTCGACAGACTACAGGGCATACCAGGAGACCCATACCTCCCGACAAATCTAACACAAGTCATCCATCGAACAGCTGAGCTCTAAGACAACACCGTTGAATCACAAAACAGATTAGCTGGCACCCATAGCATCCTCTCAGCAGTAGTCCAGCCAGCTCACAATCAACGACGGGGCTCCACGTAGGATCCAGTGATTGCCACAACTGATGAGCTGAGAATCTTCGCCAAACCATCTCGGCCATAACAGTGCAACACCGAGCATAGCCCGTGGTAAAGGGCTTGACGGTCACGACCGTCGCGGTCATCGACCCAACCTTTGGGGCCATCTGCTAGCTTGGGCAATGGAGCATTACAGTCATGACTACGAGGCTCTAGTGCCATGGCTCACATCGGGCATAGCAAGCCCATGCTTTCGGTACGCAATAATCACACATCAGTTCCCACGACTGTTCATTCTTCATGGTATCGAGAAGTACTCCAGTGACACTAAGCCTGACCACTGGCTAAGTGATTACCTGACGGCGACTGAGATGACTTGCGACGACATTGACAACACACTACGACACGTGCCATTATGCCTTACAGGCTCGATGCGCTCTACTACTTGTGAGCTGCGTTGGGATTTCCCCGAAGAGGAGAGGATGATGCAGTACAGTAGAGATAAGTACTTCCCTCAGTTATGAAACCAAGGATATCAATCCAGTAGGAGAACCAAGCAACACTATGTAAACAGCACCTGCACACAAACAACAAATACTTGCAACCCAATGCGTAGAGTGGTTGTCAATCCCTCAACGGTATTGAAAAAGATTGAATTATATAGGTTTTGATAAATAGATCTAACAAAAATAAAAATGAAATAAATAAAAGAAAATTGCAGCAAGGTATTTGGTTTTAATATATGATAGAGCATAGATCCCCGGGCCGTAGTTTTCACTAGAGGCTTCTATCGAGAAAATAGCATACGGTGGGTAAACAAATTACTATTGGACAATTAACAGAAAAGCAAATAATTATGACGGTATCCAAGACAATGATCATGTATATAGGCATAACGTCCAAGATTAGTAGACCGACTCTTGCCTGCATCTACTACTATTACTCCAAACATCGGCCACTATCTAGCATACATCTAGTGTATTAAGTTCAGTTCATGGAAAATGGAGTAATTCTTTAAGCAAGATGACATATGATGTGGACAAGATAAACTCACGTATGAATAAATCCTATCTTTTTACCCTTAATAGCAATGATACATGTGTGTCATGTCTCTTTCTGTCACTGAGATTGAGCACCGCAAGATCGAACCCAGCACAAAGCACCCCTTCCCATGGCAAGATAAATCAATCTAGTTGGCCAAACCAAACCAATAAATCAGAGAAGAAATACGAGGCTATAACAATCATGCATAAAAGAGTTCAGAGAAAACTCAAATAATATTCATCGATAGATCTGATCATAAACTCACAATTCATCGGATCCCGACAAATACACCGCAAAAAGTCATTACATCAAGTAGATCTCAAAGAACATCGAGGAGAACATTGTATTGAAGATCAAAAAGAGAGAAGAAGCCATCTAGATACTAACTACAGACCCGTAGGTCTGTGGTAAACTACTCATGCATTATCGAAGGGGCAGCAAGGATGATGAAAAACCCCTCCATGATCGTTTCCCCCTCCGGCAGAGTGCCGAAAAAGGCCTCTAGATTGGATATCATGGTCCTGGAACTTGCGGCCGCAGAAAAAGTATTTCGTGGACTCCCCTGAGGGTTTTCGGATTTTAGAGTATTTGTAGATGCGGAGGTAGGTCAAAACGATGCTTGTGGGCCCCACTACCCACTAGGGTGCGCCAGAGGCCCCTGCCACGTCCTGGTGCCTAGTGGGCCCCACTTTCATCTCCTTGTGGCCTCCAGAAGCTTCCAGGTCTCTTATCACCAGAAAAAATCTCCATAAAGTTTCGTTGCATTTGGACTTCGTTTGGTACTAACATTTGGCAAAGTAAAAAAAACAAGCAAAAACAACAACTGGCACTGGGCACTAAGTTAATAGGTTAGTCCCAAAAAGTGATATAAAGTTGCTTGTAAATGTATATAAAACATCCAAGATTGATAATATAATAGCATGGAACAATTTAAAATTATAGATTCGTTGGAGACATATCAAGTATCCCCAGGCTTAATTCCAGCTCATCCTCGAGTAGGTAAATGATAAAAACAGAATATTTGATGTGGAATGCTACCTAACATATTCATCATATATTATTTTCTTTGTGACATGGACACTTGGACTTGAATGATTCAAAGCAATAGTCTATAATTTAACATGGAAACATCAATACTCAAGCATATCAACAAGCAACTATGTTTTTCAAAATATCAATGCTAAAGAAAGTTATCCCTAGCACATTATGCTCACTCATTGATCCATTCATGAAACACACTCAAATATTAACTACATCCAGTCCACAAGTATGACAATGGTGTTCCCTAGTTGGTGCTTTATAAGAGAAGATGGAGACTCAACATAAAAATAAAAATTATATAAAAGAAAATAGATAGGCCCTTCATAGAGGGAAGCAGAGATTTGTAGAGGTGCCAAAGCTCATAGCTTAAATTTAGAGATAAAATAGTTTGGAGAGGCATGATTTTCCTATCAACAAACACGACCGAGAATTCCCAATATATTCCATACTAGATAAATCATAGGCGGTTCCCAAACAAAAAGTAAAGTTTATTTCCTTTCCACCATTCTTTCACAATCCATGGCTAACCGTAACCTCATGTGCCTTCCATACCAACACATTCCAAGGAATTTCTTATCGTAATATATTTTTTTCATTTCGGGACTGGGCATTCCTATTACCTGCCACACTCTCATGCAATGACAAGTGAATAAACACTCATCATGAGAATAAAATACCTAGCATGGAAAATATTGGCCACCCCCTGCCGCTTCATGAGCGGTACAGGTGAGGGAGTCCTGGACTAAGGGGTCCTCGGGATGCCCGCCTATCTCTTATGGGCCAGACAGATGGGCCATTCTGCAACTACTAGAAGGCCAAGCTATAAGGAGACTCCATGTCCAGATAGGAAACCTTCAAAGTCTTGGTGTGTCCTTCAAGTCAAGATGGAAGAATCAACATGTTTATCCCCTTGTTGTAACCGACCATGTGTAACCCTAGTACCCCTGGTGTCTATATAAACCAAGGGGTTTAGTCCGTAGAGGCTAGAAGAAGAACCATCATCCTACTCACATAGGGTCTAGTTCATCTGATCTCGTGGTAGATCGACTCTGCAACCATCATATACACTTCAATATAATCAAGCAGGACGTGGGGTTTTACCTCTTCGAGAGGGCTCGAACCTGGGTAAACATCATATCCTTCGTCCCTTGTTCCCCATTGATCCAAGATCCACAGCTCGAGACCCCCTACACGAGATCCGCTAGTTTTGACACCGACATTGGTGCTTTCATTGAGAGTTCTGTTGTTGGATCGCCAAAGGATCGATGGCTCGGCTAGTCATCGGAGATAGCATCCGCACCGGGGACATCTTCATTCCCGGCCAGCTCTTCATGTTCGGCGGCATTGTTTTGCATGCCAAATTGACTGGTCATCTCGACCAGGTCGACAACTTCACCCCTGAGCACCAGATCAGATTCGGTAACCTAGAGTACGATGTTGATGCTCGGGATGATCTGATCTTCACCTGATTCTCAGCCTTGCCTGAGAAAACCGAAAAATCTTAAGCTTTGACGTTGGACTCTCTTTCTAACCCTACCCCTTGGTTGGCCCTTACCTCAGATTCGGCTTCAAGCCCAGATACGACTTAGGCATTCGAACACTAGGAGTCAACCCTGGCCGGACTCGCCCCTCGCACCACCATACCATACCGGAGGTTGACCCCAAAGAAATCCCGGATATTGATCCGTATAGTCTCGTCCTATTAAGTGAGATGCTAGATCGGATCCAGATGATGAACATCACGGATGACCCGTCCTCGACCTATGCTCGGCTTGGTCTTGAGGCGGGCCATGGGGAATTTTACGTCCCACCCACCACCCACTTAGTAGCCACTGTCAAAGATTTAATTGACATGCTAGACTATGCTTCTAAGGAGGCCGATGACATGGATGAAGATGTCGACGCCATGGCCCATACTGCTACTGCCCCTCCCACCACCGAATGGTGGACGACCACCTCCACCTATGTCTATATGGTGGAAAGCCCCAACAATAAGAGTGATGGCACCAATGTGAAGAATGACGACGGCACCCACATAAAAGATGGTGATAAGCACGGCGAGGATCCGCCCAGACGCCGATGACAGCATCGACGATCTAAGGGGCGTATGGGCAGGGAAAGCAACACATGCACCAGAGAAAATGATAACCTGGACAATATGGAAGGCCTCAGCGGCCCCGCTGCCCCCGAGCAACAGCCCGATGGCTCGGAGGGGCACGAGGATCAATACAATCTCGAGGACCTCAATGACTCCAAGGATAGTAACTACATCCCTCTCTCCGAAGAGGAGGTCAGCCTCAGAGCCGAGGTTTTCATCGTCCCAGAGGACCCGCTGGACCAAGAACAGTTCAAGTGGCAACTTGTAGCCACTGCACAAAGCCTAAAGAAGAAGCAGAAATAGCTAAAAGCTGAAGAAGACACCCTCAATGACAGATGGATGAAAGTCCTAGGAGCCGAACAAGGGTGGGACTATGAGCGACAAGACCAGAACAAAAGCTACCCACGCCGATGCTTCTTGCCTCAATTTGATGATGAGGCACTTGAGCCCACACTCCCAAGATATACTCAGGCAAGCCATCCCAACCGCCCCCTCAAGGACGGGACATGACACCTATAGAGGCCGAAAACCCACCCCCACTACCTCGTCAGAGAGGCAAGGATCCAATGTTGCTAGAGGACCCATACGGACTACGACACGACCTCACTACTATACAGAAGATCAGAAAAGATCCATTTATGGATCTAGAGGGTACACTCATGCTGGACGAGACAGATACTAAGCTTGGCGTGACCAAAATGATAGAGCTCGATAGCAGCACTGATACGTCTCCAACGTATCTATAATTTTTGATTATTCCATGCTATTAGATTATCCATCTAGGATGTTTTATATGCTATTTTATATAATTTTTGGGACTAACCTATTAACCTAGAGCCCAGTGCTAGTTTCAGTTTTTTCCTTGTTTTTGAGTTCTACAGAAAAGGAATACCAAACGGAGTCCAATTGACGTGCCAATTTTTGATGATTTTTTATGGACCAAAAGAAGCCCCCAGAGTAAAAGAGTTGGGCCAGAAGAGTCCCGGGCTGTCCACGAGGGTGGGGGGCACGCCCACCCCCTGGGCGCCCCCCTATCTCGTGGACGGCTCGGAGACCCCCCTGACGTGATACCGACGCCAAAAATTCCTATAAATATAGAAACCACCAGAAAGAAACCGAGATCGGGAGTTCCGCCGCCGCAAGCCTCTGTAGCCAGCAAAAACCAATCGAGACCCTATTCCAGCACCCTGCCGGAGGGGGGATCCATCACCTATGGCCATCTTCATCATCCCGGCGCTCTCCATGATGATGAGGGAGTAGTTCCCCCTCGGGGCCAAGGGTATGTACTAGTAGCTATGTGTTTGATCTCTCTCTCTCGTGTTCTTGAGGTGGTACGATCTTGATGTATGGCGAGCTTTGCTATTATAGTTGGATCTTATGATGTTTCTCCCCCTCTACTCTCTTGTAATGATTGAGTTTTCCCTTCGAAGTTAGCTTATCGGATTGAGTCTTTAAGGATTTGAGAACACTTGATGTATGTCTTGCATGTGCTTATCTATGGTGACAATGGGATATTCACGTGATCTACTTGATGTACGTTTTTGTGATCAACTTGCGGGTTCAGTGACCTTGTGAACTTATGCATAGGGGTTGGCACACGTTTTCCTCTTGACTCTCCGGTAGAAACTTTGGGGCACTCTGTCGGATTTAGGGTTCCGGCAGACCCTTGAGGTTCGAACACTGGGGTGCGCGTGGAGGTTTCGCCTTCTACCTACCTGTTCCTCGCTGAATCGCTGGGATCTAAACTACGAGAAGAACAACACAAGAGACACATGATTTATACTGGTTCAGGCCACCATAGTGGTGTAATACCCTACTCCAGTGTGTGACGTGGTGGTTTGCCTCTTGGGCTGATGATGAACAATACAAGGAAGAACAGCCTCGCGAGGGTCTTTTCTTGTGGTCTCTCTCTTTTTGCCGGCCGGATGGGTCGATCCCCCTACCCTGTGGGTGGCTAGTCCTATTTATAGGCGAAGGCCCCGGGCCTCTTCCCAAATATTGAGCGGGAAGGGCGCCAACAATTGGCCAATTTAAAGGGGAACATCTAGTACACTTATCCTGACTAAAGTTGGTCCTCACCTGTCAAAGGCTCTGGTGGTGACGCCGTCTTGGGCTCCACGGTGACCTCCATCCTGCCGTTGGGCTGGTCTTGGTCTTGTTGCACCGAAATGGATGCCTTTTCTTGATGCTCTCGCCTGCGCTTGCTCCCCTTGCACCAAAGAGGAAAGAAGGACACTGCGCGGGCTGGCGCCCGACTGGCGCCCTTGGTCGTCATGGCTTGCGTCATGGGAACCTCGCGAGGTACCCCGCCTTGAACTCTCCGCCTCCTTGTGAGCCAGCCTGACGAGGCCGTTCCTGAGGAAGCTCCTTGTCATCCGCCCCACGAGGCTTGGCCCCTCGCGAGGGTCTTGAGCTTGTGCTGATGAAGATGGGCCGTCCTGGGCCCCCTTTGAGCCACGCCGCAGGCAGGCAAGTCCGGGGACCCCCGTTCCCAGAACGCCGACAGTAGCCCCTGGGCCCAAGGCGCGCCCGGACTTGGCCGAGCAGAGAGGCGAAAGGGCAAGTGCGAAGCGTCACGGGCCCTAACAGCCTACGGCCTTGGGTGCCGCGTGGCGGTCGATTGGACGTGGGCGCCTCCACTTCCCCATGATGCCTCGGCAACCACATGGATTCGACGAGTCCCTGCACGCGAAACGTGTCATAATTACCTGTGGTCGCGGAGGCCGACGGTTGGCCTCCTTTGGCTTTAAGTACGGCACGCCGCGTGCCCTTCAAGTTCATCCTCTATTGCTTCTCCTTCTTCCTCATGGCCCCGCCAAGGAGGCTCTCGGCCGCAGAGAAGGGAAAAGCTCGCCAGGCCGAACCTGTCTCTCCCCTGCCAAAGCGCGGTCGCGACTGCCCTCGCAAGCACCCCGTGGCCTCCACGGTGGTTCCCCACGTCAGCGGAGGTGACTTCCCGCATGGCGCCGGGCGGCCGGCCGCGGTCGGGGGGTGCGTTTCGGCCGTGCGGCCCCCGAGGCCGCGCTCTCGCACTACGGAGGTGCTGCCGGAGTTTGTTGTGTGGGCAGCGGAGCCGGCCAGCGCCCGGCTTCAGCTCCCTCACTTCCTCCTAGGTGAGCTGCCGGCTGGCGCCCCGGGCGGCCTCTGGCTCCAGGAAGACGGCTACTGCAGCCGGGCCTCGTGGGCTTCAAAGGAGGTCTTCGCGTCCGGGAGCCTGGCCCTGACCCGCGGCTGGCAGACGTTTGCCCGTGTGCGAGGCCTGAGCCGCTGGTGCACCCTGCACTTCAAGTTCGACGGCGACGCCACCCTCTACGTGAGGGTGTTTGGGGAAGATGGTCGCCGTGCTGGGTGCTGCCCTAAAGACGACGGCCACGCCCGGGGACCCAGCCCCGACGAGGATGGAGAGGGTAGCGAGCGTGCGGCCGGTGGCGCCTAGGATTCCTCAAGCTTCACTGGTTCCTCTTCGGGTAGCGACTCTTCTAGCAGCGGCCGCGGTCTGCCTCCACGCCGTCGTGCCCGCTTGGAGGGTGGTAGCGAGTCCGCCCGCCATCGCCCCCTGGTGAAGCGCGAGAGGGAGTCCGCTTGAGCTCCGGAAGATAGCTATGTGGCGAGCTGGCGCCTGGCGAGCTGGCGAGCTTTGCCTGATTTGTTCCTTCCTCTCCCTTTTTCCTGCGCAAAAAGATAGCTATGTGCGGGCCCCGTGGGGGCGTGTTTGTGTTGTCGTTGTCAGTCGTCGTAATGTTTCCGTTATTCTGGTATTGTTCCTTCGTGTTGAACGCCTGCGCGTAGGTAATCCCCAGCCTTGGCCATGGGGCGACCGACCCAGGTCTTGTATTCGTGTCACGATGCCCATGAGGCATGGACTGGAGGGATGCTCCTATAGTGGACCCGGGTCATGAGGTCTTGACCGAAAGGATCGAAACACTCGCGAGGGCGCCAGGGCCGTCCCCTCGCGAGACCTCGCGCAAGAGAAATCGGGTCCGGAGGGCGAAGAAACCGAAGAGCCAAAGGACAAAAGACATCGATAGTTTCAATAAAAACCTCAAATGAGAATGAACTAGCCAACTGCAGAAAGCAAATGGAAAAAGCCGCATCCGGCACCTAGTCTAGTCTTCGACATCTTCTCACCAGCGCGGAGCTAAGTGCTGCCACTGGGCGTGGGAGGGAGCCCCAGGGCCTGAGGCCGGCGCTCCTGAGACTCCGTGGCGTGTACCGCCCCAACTTATTATTACGTGAGTGTGTCACGGGCGACGAGCTTCACAGGCGTTGGCCTTCTTCACAGGCTCCGGGCCTTTCTTCGGGGAAGCAAGCTTCACGGGCATTGGCCCTCTTCACAGGCTCCAGGCCTTTCCCAAAACGCGATAGCTTCACAGGCATTCGCCTTCTTCACAGGCTCAGGCCTTTTCCAAAAATATGGTCTTCACAGGCATTCGCCTTCTTCACAGGCTCCGGGCCTTTTCCAAAAAGATGGTCTTCACAGGCATTCGCCTTCTTCACAGGCTCCGGGCCTTTTCCAAAAAGATGGTCTTCACAGGCATTCGCCTTCTTCACAGGCTCAGGCCTTTTCCAAAAATATGGTCTTCACAGGCATTCGCCTTCTTCACAGGCTCCGGGCCTTTTCCAAAAAGATGGTCTTCACAGGCATTCGCCTTCTTCACAGGCTCCGGGCCTTTTCCAAAAAGTTGGTCTTCACAGGCATTCGCCTTCTTCACAGGCTTCGGGCCTTTTCCAAAAAGATGGTCTTCACAGGCATTCGCCTTCTTCACAGGCTCCGGTCCTTTTCAGGGGTAAAACCTCCGGAGGTGCTGGATGTTCCACGCATTCTGGACTGGCACCCCCTCCTGAGTCTCCAAGCACGCGGAGCCGGGCCTGGAAACATGAACAACCTTGAACGGGCCCTCCCACATGGGAGAGAGCTTATGAAGCCCCTCCCTGGAGAGAACCCGCCTGAGCACGAGGTCCCCTACCTCGAGAGTCCTGGGGTGGATGTTGCGGCAGTGGTATCGTTGCAGTGCTTGTTGATATCTCGCCGCTCGCAGTGCGGCTTCTCGGCGACGCTCCTCCCCCAGCACGAGGTCTATCGCCCGCATGGCGTCCTGCTGCACTTCGTCTAACGCCAGGACCCGTGCGGACCGACGTCTGACCTCGTGAGGGAGGACCGCTTCGGCTCCATAGACCAAGAAGAAAGGGGTCTCTCCAGTCGGCTTGGTTGCGGTCGTGCGGATGGACCACAACACGGATTGGAGCTCGTCGTATTAGCCTCTGCCGCAAGCCTCCAGCTTCTTCTTGAATGTTCTGGTCTTGAGGCCCATCAGGACCTCTGCGTTGGCCCGCTCGGCCTGGCCGTTGCTTCGGGGGTGCGCCATTGAAGCGTAGCATATCTGCGTTCCAAGGTTAGCACAGTATGTTTTGAAGAGGTTGCTGGTGAACTGCGAACCATTGTCGGTGATGATGTGGTTCGGCACCCCGAACCGGCTCACGATGCCCTTGATGAACTTGACCGCTGAACCCATGAGGATGGTGCGGACGGCCTTCACCTCGGCCCACTTGGTGAATTTGTCCACGGTGACATAGGGGTAGCGATAGCCCCCTGGTGCCCGAGGAAACGGGCCCAGGATATCAAGCCCCCAGACTGCGAATGGCCACGTGAGGGGTATGGTCTGCAGGCCCCCCACCGGCTGATGGATTTGCTTTGCATGGAATTGACAGGCTTCGCAGGCCCTTACCAGTTCGACGGCGTCATTGAGCGCGGTAGGCCAATAGAAACCGCTTCGGAATGCCTTGCCCACGAGGGTTCGCGATGACGAGTGGTGCCCACAGTCTCCACCGTGTATGTCCGCCAGTAGCTCTTTCCCTTGCTCCCTGGAGATGCAGCGTAGGGATACATCATTTGGTCGCTTCCGGTAGAGTTCCCCATCCCTGATGCAGTATGCTGTGGCCTGCCGCACCACGTGCTCTGCTTCCTCCTCCTTCTCTGGCAAGATCCCTTTTGGTCCTGTTTTGCCTTGGCGCGGGCAGCTGCCGCAGCCTTGGTCCGACGCTCCTCCCTAACCGCCACCAGGGTCGCGCTGGCTGAGTAGGGAGTGGCGGCGAGGTAGAGTACCAAGGGCTCTTGTGGGCGTGGGGCCACCATCACAGGTGGGTTGGTCAGGTATCTCTTGAGGTCTTGGAATGCCTTGTCGGCCTCTTCAGTCCATTCAAAGGGCCCCTTTTTCTTCATCAACCGAAAGAAAGGCATCGCCCGCTCCCCCAACCTGGAGATGAAGCACCCCAGTGCAGTCACGCGTCCAGTGAGCTTCTGCATCTCTCTGAGGGTCTTTGGCGGGCTCATGTCCTCGACCGCCTTGACCTTTTCTGGGTTGACCTCGATGCCTCGGTGGGATACGAGGAAACCCAAGAGCTTGCCCGAGGGGACTCAGAACACACACTTCTCCGGGTTGAGCCTCAGGCTTACTGCGTTGAGGCTTGCAAAGGTTTCCTCCAGGTCTTGTATCAGGGTCTTGGCCTCGCGAGACTTTACCACAATGTCGTCGACGTACGCCTCCACGTTCTTCCCGAGTTGCGGGCCCAAGGTGATGTGCATGAGCCGCTGAAAGGTTGCCCCCACGTTGCGCAGTCCGAAGGGCATGCGCGTATAGCAGTATACCCCACATGGGGTCAGGAAGGTCGTCTTCTCCACGTCTTCCACCGCCATCTTGATCTGATGATACCCGGAGAAGGCGTCCAAGAAGCATAATAGGTCACACTCAGCAGTGGAGTCGACGATTTGATCGATGCGTGGGAGCGGGAAAGGATCTTACGGGCATGCTTTGTTGAGGTTGGTGAAGTCGACGCACATGTGTTCCTTCCCTCCCTTCTTTGGTACCACCATAGGGTTGGCCAACCAATCTGGATATCGAACCTCGTGAATGACCCCCGCGGCCTCTAGCTTGAGGGTCTCCTGGACGATGAAGGCCTGCTTTTCAGTGGATTCCCGCCTTGCTTTCTGCTTTACGGGGCGCACGTTGGGGCACACATTGAGGTGGTGCTTGATCACGCCCCGTGGGATCCCTGCTAGCTGATCGGGCTCCCAAGCGAACACCTTCTTGTTTGCACGCAAGAACTTGACCAGGGCTTCCTCTTGCTCGGGCCCGAGGTGGGCGCCTATGGTGAAAGTGGCGCTGGTGGACCCGTCCTCGTCGACGGGTATCTGCTTGGTCTCCGCCTTGTCTTGGGTGAGCAATTGTTTCTTCTTGGCTGGTGCAGCCCCCTTGGGCTCTGGGGCCCCCGCGTTGGCGGGCTGTGCCGACGCTGCTGTCTTGAAGGCGAGCTGGAGTGCTCGCAGCGCGTCCCCGGTGTCCCTAGGCATGGTGAGGACTGCGCTGCTCCCTGGCATCTTCATGAGGTTGTATGCCGGGTGAGTCGCGGCCATGAATTGGGCTAGCGCTGGGTAGCCGAGGATGGCATTGTAGGGGAGGCCGATGAGGGCGATGTCGAAATCGACCAGCTCCGTGCGGAAATTGTCGTAGGTGTCGAAGGTAACTGGGAGCCGGATCTGTCCCAAGGAGCAGGATGACCTGCCCCCGATGCCCATGAAGGGCTGGCTCGGCCACAGCCGCCCCCGAGGTACGCGGAGGAGGTCGAAATTTTTGACTAAAAGCACGTTGAGGACCGTGCCACCGTCGATGAGGGTCCTGGTGACAGCCACCTGGCAGATGGTGGGGGTGCACAACATCGGGATTGAACCCGAGCAGGCCGAGTTGGAGGGGTGGTACTCCGAACTGAAAGCCAGCCTGGCCTGGGGCTCTGGCCGGTCCCGGGAAGCCCCCTGCCACGCAGAGGTGGCGCCGACCTAGCGGATGAACGGCTTGACATGGTGACTGGAGGGCGGTGCCTGCGAGCCGCCCAGGAGGGCCGCGACGATCGAGGAGGCTGGAGCGGTGTGGCGGGCGAGGAAGAGGTTGCACGGCTCTTCCCAAGAGGCCACGGAGGGATGCAGGGGCGATGCTCGTTCCCCGCCGTGCCGGTGGCGGTGTTGACGGCGGGCGGCGGGAGCGACCACGGCGCGCGCCGACGGGAGCCATCCGAGTGACTCGAGCGGCGCGAGCAGCCCGACGAGCGTCAGCCATGGGTGCGACTGTCGGAGAAGAGCAGGGCGACGGAAGGCGAATTCCGGCGGACCCCCACCTGGCGCGCCAAATGTCAGATTTAGGGTTCCAGCAGACCCTTGAGGTTCGAACACTGGGGTGCGCACGGAGGTTTTGCCTTCTACCTACCTGTTCCTCGCCGAATCGCTGGGATCTAAACTACGAGAAGAACAACACAAGAGACACAGGATTTATACTGGTTCAGGCCACCATAGTGGTGTAATACCCTACTCCAGTGTGTGGCGTGGTGGTTTGCCTCTGTGGCTGATGATCAACAATACAAGGAAGAACAGCCTCGCGAGGGTCTGTTCTTGTGGTCTCTCTCTTTTTGCCAGCCGGATGGGTCGATCCCCCTACCCTGTGGGTGGCTAGTCCTATTTATAGACGAAGGCCCCGGGCCTCTTCCCAAATATTGAGCGGGAAGGGCACCAACAATTGGCCAATTTGAAGGGGAACATCTAGTACACTTATCCTGACTAATGTTGGCCCTCACCTGTCAAAGGCTCTAGTGGTGACGCCGGCTTGGGCTCCACGGTGACCTCCATCCTGCCGTTGGGCTGGTCTTGGTCTTGTTGCACCGAAATGGATGCCTTTGCTTGATGCTCTCGCCTGCGCTTGCTCCCCTTGCACCAAAGAGGAAAGAAGGACACTGCACAGGCTGGCGCCCGACTGGCGCCCTTGATCGTCATGGCTTGCGTCATGGGCACCTCGCGAGGTACCCCGCCTTGAACTCTCCGCCTCCTCGTGAGCCAGCCTGACGAGGTCACGCCTGAGGAAGCTCCTTGTCGTCCGCCCCGCGAGACTTGGCCCCTCGCGAGGGTCTTGAGCTTGTGCTGATGAAGATGGGCCGTGCTGGGCCCCCTTTGAGCCACGCCGCAGGCCGCAGGCAGGCAAGTCTAGGGACCCCCGTTCCGAGAACACCGACACACTCTTTGAAGTACTCTGTGTTGGTTGAATAGATCAATCTGAGATTGTGTGATGCATATCGTATAACATTCCCACAGATACTTGAGGTGACATTGGAGTATCTTGGTGACATTAGGGTTTTGGTTGATTTGTGTCTTAAGGTGTTATTCTAGTACGAACTCTATGATAGATCGAACGGAAAGAATAGCTTCGTGTTATTTTACTATGGACTCTTGAATAGATCAATTAGAAAGGATAACTTTGAGGTGGTTTCATACCCTACAATAATCTCTTAGTTTGTTCTCCGCTATTCATTGTTGAAGAAATGGTTAACTGGTAGCTGCTCGGTTGGCTAGCGAGTAGGGGATTAATAGGCTAATCAGCAAGTTAATCATCCATTTAATCAATTAATCGGACGACTTATCGGTTTATCGGCTACTCGACGACCATACGAGTAGGGATTAGTCGGCCAGTTAACTGGTTAATCGAATGAATTCTTGAACAGGGCCGCTATTAGTGACTTTGGAGTGACTCTTTGTTGCATGCTGAGGGATAGTTATATGATCCAATTATGTTATTATTGTTGAGAGAACTTGCACCAGTGAAAGTATGAACCTTAGGCCTTGTTTCCTAGCATTGCAATACCATTTACGCTCACTTTTACCACTTGCTACCTTGCTGTTTTTATATTTTCATATTACAAAAACCTATATCTACCATCCATATTGCACTTGTGTCACCATCTCTTCGCTGAACTAGTGCACCTATACAATTTTCCATTGTATTGGGTGTGTTGGGGACACAAGAGACTCTTTGTTATTTGGTTGCAGAGTTGTTTGAGAGAGACCATCTTCATACTATGCCTCCCACGGATTGATAAACCTTAGGTCATCCACTTGACGGAAATTTGCTACTGTCCTACAAACCTCTGCACTTGGAGGCCCAACAACGTCTACAAGAAGAAGGTTGTGTAGTAGACATCAAGCACCGAGCCCGGATGGCAGCTGACCTCCAGCGTGACGTGGTCCGAGTCAGGGGTGCCACTCACCCAATGTGTTTCACAGATTAGGTGATGCAACATTAGTTCCCCGAAGGGTTTAAACCCTTAAACATCAAACAATACGATGGGACAATGGACCCGACCATGTGGGTTGAAGATTTCCTTCTCCACATTCATATGGACCGAGGAGATGATCTCCACGCCATAAACTACCTACCATTAAAGCTTAGAGGACCAGCCAGACATTGGTTGAACAGCCTCCCTGAAAAATCCATGGGGAGGTGGGAAGAGCTCGAGGATGCCTTCCGAGCTAAATTTCAGGGCACTTATGTTTGACCTCCATATGCCGATGACCTGAGCCATGTGATCCAACAGCTCGGTGAGTCAGCCCGACAATTTTGGAATCGGTTCTTGACTAATAAGAACCAAATCATCGACTGTCCGGATGCTGAGGCGATAGCCGGGTTCAAACATAGCATCCGAGACAAATGGCTAGCTCATTAGCTTGATCAAGACAAGCCGAGGACAATGTCGGCTCTTACCTCACTCATGATCTGGTTTTGCACGGACGAAGATAGCTAGTTGGCTCAAAGAAGCAACAACCCCGAAGACCTCGGTACCTCAGAAGTTTCAGCAGGAAATGGGAAACCACGACGCAACAAGGACAAGTGTCATCACAATGGTAGTGAACCCGGGGACACGTCCGTAAATGCCGGATTCAGCAACTCAAAATCAGGACCGCAGAAGAAGCCCTCTAAAGCAAATAGTGATGGCCCGACTACACTTGACAAAATCCTAGATAGGCCCTGCTAGATCCACAACACCTCGAACAAGCCTGCCAACAACACCAACCGTAACTGTTGGGTGATCAAACAGGCCGGCAAACTCACTCCCCAGGAGCAAGGCAAGGGCCCCCGCAGCAAGAACGATGAAGAGCCTCGCGGCGGCAGAGCGCCAAGACTATGTTGCTCATGCCCGGGGCACGCCTGCGAGCACCACCGGCTGCCGGGCCTTCACTTGTGAGATGCAAAGGGTGGTTTGGCCGGTCAAGTTCAAGCCAGAATTTCCCCCATGCTACAACAGCATCCCCGACCCCACGGAGTTCCTCCAGCTCTACACGCTGAGCATCGAGGCCGCGAATAGTGATGACAAAGTCATGGCAAACTAGTTTCCCATGGCCCTCAAGGATGGCGCATTCTCCTGGCTCATGAACCTTCCCGAGGATTCTATCTCTTCGTGCGATGAGCTCCGCAAGCAGTTTATCGCCAACTTCCAGGGCACCCACTACCGTGCCGTCACCATCAACGACCTGTGGCGTGTGAAGCAGTGCCCTGGCGAGACGCTCCGCTAGTACATTCAGCGCTTCACCCAAGTGCGCAAGATCCCGAGGGCCTCGGACGAAGTCATCATCTCGGTGTTCATCAACAGCGTCACAAACGTCAGGATGTGCAAAAAGCTCACATCAACCATGACCTGAGCTTGGCGCTGTAGCTGTTCAACATGGCGGATAAGTGCACCAGGGCGGAGTAAGGCCGTCTCTTCATCCACAACGACCCCGACATCGAGCCCGATGACAATAAGGCCAAGGTCAAGGAAGTGAAGCGCAAGGGCCCTGTTGTGATGGCGGCGGAGCCCGAGCAGAAGCGTGGCCACAATTGCGACGAGCCTGTCAAGGATGGTCGCACGTACTGGGTCTACCACAACGTGCACACCCACAACACCGATGAAAGCCAGGAGCTCAAGGGACTCCACGACGAGCGCTTGTGCCGTCGCCCCAAGCTCAAAGACCGTCACTTCGGCTATGGAGGCAGCCGTGGTGGCGGCCGGTGAGATAACCGCGGCAGCAACCCCCGCTAGGGCTAGCACGACCAGCCTCGTGAGCGTGGCTGGCGCGACCAGCCTCGTTATGGCACCTAGCACGATCAGCCTCGTGAGGCACGCCCTCAGGACAACGTGGACCTTCCACCCTTGCTGCCACCGCCCAGAAGGAATGACAACAACCAGCATGACAATGGGGCTGGGGGCTACCAAGAGCCTCGTGTGGTAGCCTGCATCCTCGGCGGAGCTCAGGATCCCGCATCCAACCGCCTTTTCAAGCAGTTCTCTCGCAAAGTGAACTCTGCCCTCCCAAGGCATGAGGTCACGCAGCCACTCAAGTGGTCACAGTACGCTATCACCTTCGACTCCAAGGACCACCTCAGGTGTTTGACCGATGCAGGCGTGCTCCCCATGCCGTGCACTCCCACCATCAGCAACGTATCTATCACCAAGACTCTCATCGATGGGGGTGTTCGCCTCAACATGATCTCCATTGCAACCTTCAAAATGCTTCAGGTGCCCTACTACCAGCTGGTGCCCACCATGCCCTTCTCGGGGGTGACCGGTGGCTCCACTACTCCCCTAGGGCAGGTGTGCCTCCCTGTCACATTCGGCACCCGCGACAACTAACACACCGAGCTCATAAACTTTGATGTGGCCCACTGTCGGTGTCAAAACTGGCGGATCTCGGGTAGGGGGTCCCGAACTATGCATCTAAGGCTAATGGTAACAGGAGGAAGGGGACACGATATTTACCCAGGTTCGGGCCCTCTCTATGGAGGTAATACCCTACTTCCTGCTTGATTGATCTTGATGATATGAGTATTACAAGAGTTGATCTACCACGAGATCGTAGAGGCTAAACCCTAGAAGCTAGCCTATGATTATGATTGTTGTTGTCCTAAGGACTAAACCCTTTGGTTTATATAGACACCGGAGGGGGCTAGGGTTACACAGAGTCGGTTACGGAGAAGGAGATCTACATATCCGAATCGCCAAGCTTGCCTTCCACGCAAAGGAGAGTCCCATCCGGACACGGGACGAAGTCTTCAATCTTGTATCTTCATAGTCCAACAGTCCGGCCAAAGTATATAGTCCGGCTATCCGGATACCCCCTAATCCAGGACTCCCTTAGTAGCCCCTGAACCAGGCTTCAATGACGATGAGTCTGGGGCGCAGATTGTCTTCGGAATTGCAAGGCGGGTTCCTCCTCCGAATACTCCATAGAAGATTTTGAACACGAGAATCGTGTCCGGCTCTGCAAAACAATTTCCACATACCGCCGTAGAGAGAATAGTATTTGAAAAATCAGATCTGCTGACAACTTTTTGTAGAGTGACATCATGCCACGGCCCGGTCATTATCCGAACCGTTTCTCACAACCAGCCACTATACATACTGCGAGGCGGTTTTATTGGCATGTCTTGTCGAAGCAGAGATTGTGTCCCCCTTATCACGGGATTCTCATCAATACAGGTGTGGGTAACCCAACTGTGTTTGTTTAATATGACTCCTTGCTTTTAGGCGAGTCCCAAACGGTCACGCGGGGGATGCTTGATATTCGTCCTCTTTATAAGGGGGCCAAGGCCAATCCTTTTCTTTCCACGCTCGATCCTTCCCTTCCCGCACCTCGAGTTCCAACACCCAAGGCCTAAGCTTAAGCACTTCGGACCCTTGACCATGTCCGGATCCAATCTCCAAGGCTGGTGGATGGCCTCCTCCATCACAGAGGAGGACATTAAGAAGCTTAGGGAGGCCAGATTCCTGACCGCCGACATCCTGCATAGGCTGCCTGCCTAAGGGCAGGTTATCCCCACTCCCAAACCCAATGAGAGCGTCGTATTTGTTTCCCACTTCCTCTGAGGGCTAGGTTTCACTCTGGATCCCTTTGTTAGAGGGCTCATGTTCTATTACGGGCTAGATTTCCATGATCTGGCTCCGGATTCCATCCTTCACATCTCGTCGTATATCGTCGTGTGTGAAGCCTTCCTCCATGTCACCCCACACTTTGGCCTGTGGCTTAAGACCTTCGATGTGAAGCCGAAGATGATTGACGGGTGACACGCGGAGTGCGGAGGCGCTATAATAAGCAAAGGCGTCGACGCCCCATGGCCCAATGGTTCCTTCCCGGAGGTGTCCGATTTATGGCAACGAGAGTGGTTCTACATCACAGCTCCCCGTGGCACAAAGTGGGCGGACGCCCCTGCCTTCCGCTCGGTCCCTCCACCTCAATTGGCATCGTGGGTCAACAAGGGACTGGACTGGGGGCCTGCTAATGACGTACCGACATTGCAAAGACACATTCGGGATCTTCTCGAAAGGGATGTCAGCCTCGTTAAAATAATTCAAGTAATGCTAGTCCGTCGGGTCCTGCCGTGCAAGCGTCGACCTCTCCGGATGTGGGAATTCAATCCAGAAGGACCGTGGATCATTCAACACTTCCTCGGCATCACACTCGAGGGGATGTATCGGTTATTTTTGGGATCACGAATAAAGTGTCCGGACACCACCGAAGACGGGGGTCTCAACTGCAAACGTCCGGATACCCAAGTAAGTAATTTTGCTGCCGAACACACCATCCATTATGTTGATTATAATATCATTCTGAAAACTACCCCATGCCAGGAGTGGCTGAGGAAGGCGGAGAGGATCAGGTGCCCGGCCCCTCTTCCCGAAGGTTCGCCGAGTCCCTTGTTGACCAGGATGCTTCAGCATGCACCGTACCAGGTACCATCAGGAGAAGATGAGGGGAGGAATAGAGAAGCCACAGGTGGGCCTCATATCTTACATATCCAGATTGGGGGAGTAAGTGCCTCCATGAAGGAGGATAGTAGGGGAGGGGAACCTAAAATCCCCTCTCCTCAAGGTAAGAAAAGGGTCGCCTCTGAAGACTTGGAAATGGAGGCTTCCAAACGAGGGAAGAAACCCTCACCGAGGGGCCCTGCTACCGAGGGCATTCTTGCCGCACAGCGCCCGCAAGGGGGCCAGCCCTCCACCAAGCCGTAAGTAAAAGAGTACTTTGGTAAATGTATCCCATTTTGTCTTTGAGGATAATAACTGAAACATATTTGTTGCAGTCCAGCTCGTAGCCCTTCTCCACAAAGTTCGTCCTCGGGGGATCTTCCTCCGGAGATGATGGAGAGCGAAACGCCTCCCCCTGCTTCCCCATTACACGGGGCGGACGACCCTGAGGTGTCGTCACGGAGGATTTCTCCTGATCCGCCAAGGCCAGCTGACACTTCGGCAGCCCAGAGTCTGGAATATCCGGCTCCCAAAGAGAGCTTCAGGAGGAGTCCAGGATTGTCCGGCACACAGCCGGACACACTAATGGGCCTACTGGAGCGAGCAACCATCTCAGGGACACATCGTGCCTTAATGGGCACAGTGATTGAGAGGATTTCATCCGCGAAAAGCGGTTTGAATGAAGCTTTTAGGAGTCTACTGAGAGGCTTTGAGGTACACAAAAAATGTATTTTTGATGGTACCGCACATGCTAGGTGTGCACTGTATAGATAGTAGCCCCTGAGACTCTGGTTGCCATCAATGTGGCAAATAGAGGATCATAACCTCTGGTAATAATCACACTGCTTTATTTGCAGGTGGCTGAGAGTCCGGCGGCTGATCGATCTGCTAGTTTTGCCGAACTAAAGCGGCATCTTGACATTGCCGATGCCGACATCGCGCTAGTTAACAAGCGGCTTGACGAGGCCCAGGGTATGTATATTCGGCTTGTCAGCAAATGTTTAATAGGAGCATGATGCTAGTATCGATAATATGATGTGACTGCAGATGGAGCTGCTGCCGTGGAGACCCTTCGGGCGGAGCTTGCTCTAGCCAAGGAGTATGCCCGAATAAGTGATGCAGCCGCTCTGAAGGCGTTCGAAGAGTTAAGAGCCGAACAAGCTGCTCATTACCGAAGCGAAGAGAAGATAGCCCAGATGACTACCGAGCTAAAAGATGCCGCCAACCATCGAGAGCTCCTTGAAAAGGAAAATCAAGAAAAAGTAGCTGACCTAAAGAAGGCCCTGGAGGCGGCCAAGGAAACCCGCTCTGAAATGAGACGGATAAGGGAGGAGCTTCGTGAAGCCGGAGATATCATGGATGGGAAGCCCTATTTGTTGCGGATGAAATTCGGAGATCTAAAGTATGCCCCTCTGGATCAGTTGTGGAGTGCTGCGGATGCGTATGCGGACCTGACAAAGAGTGTGTAGGATCAGAAGTATGTCTAGAGGGGGGTGATTAGACTACTTGACCAATTAAAAACTTATCATTTCCCCAATTTTAGTCTTTGGCAGATTTTAGCTATCTTAGCACAAGTCAAGCAATCTTCACACAATTCAAGCAAGCATGCAAAGAGTATATGAGCAGCGGAAAGTAAAGCATGCAACTTGCAAGAATGTAAAGGGGAAGGATTTGGAGAAATCAAACGCAATTTGAGACACGGATGTTTTTGTTGTGGTTCCGATAGGTGGTGCTATCGTACATCCATGTTGATGGAGACTTCAACCCACGAAGGGTAACGGTTGCGCGAGTCCATGGAGGGCTCCACCCATGAAGGGTCCACGAAGAAGCAACCTTGTCTATCCCACCATGGCCTTCGCCCACGAAGGACTTGCCTCACTAGAGGTAGAACTTCACGAAGTAGGCGATCTCCTTGCCCTTACAAACTCCTTGGTTCAACTCCACAATCTTACCGGAGGCTCCCAAGTGACACCTAGCCAATCTAGGAGACACCACTCTCCAAGAAGTAACAAATGGTGTGTTGATGATGAACTCCTTGCTCTTGTGCTTCAAATGATAGTCTCCCCAACACTCAACTCTCTCTCATAGGATTTGGATTTGGTGGAAAGAAGATTTGAGTGGAAAGCAACTTGGGAAGGCAAGAGATCAAGATTCATATGATAGGAATGGAATATCTTGGCCTCAACACATGAGTAGGTGGTTCTCTCTCAGAAACGGTAAGTTGGAAGTGTAGGTTTGTTCTGATGGCTCTCTCTACGAATAGAGAGGAGGTGGAGGGGTATATATAGCCTCCACACAAAATCTAACCGTTACACACAATTTACCAATCTTGGTGGGACCAAATCAACAAACTCGGTCAGACCAATTTAGTAAACCTAGTGACCATTAGGATTTTTGGTGGGACCGACATGCAACTCGGTAGGACCAATATGGTTAGGGTTAGGGCATAATGTAATCTCGGTGAGACCGATTACACAAACTCGGTGAGACCGATTTTGGTAATAAGCTAACCAGAGAGTTGGCCAGGTAAACTCGGTGGGACCGGTTCGCTCATTTCGGTGGGACCGAAATGTTACGAAAAGGAAACAGAGAGTTTACATTGCAATCTCGGTGGTACTGAAACGTTATGAAGGGAAACAGAGAGATTACAATCCCATATTGGTGAGACCGGGATCCCTATCGGTGAGACCGATTTGCCTAGGGTTTGTGGTAGTGGCTATGACATCTGAACTCGGTGGCGCCGGATAGAAAGAATCGGTGGGGCCGAGTTTGACTTTTGGTTTGGGTCATATGTGGATATGAGAAAGTAGTTGAGGGTTCTTGGAGCATATCACTAAGCACTCTGGAGCAAGAAACTCATTAAACAACACCTCATCCCTCCTTGATAGTATTGGCTTTTCCTATAGACTCAATGTGATCTTGGATCACTAAAATATAAAATGTAGAGTCTTGAGCTTTTGATCTTGAGCCAATCCTTTTATCCTTAGTATTTTGAGGGATCCACTTTCCTCATCCATGCCATGCCATTCATTGAGCTTTTCCTGAAATGTGTATCTTGGAATGATGTTAGCTCAATGAGCTATATGTTGTTAGGAATTACCAAAACCACCTAGGGATAGTTGCACTTTCAATCTCCCCCTTTTTGGTCATTGATGACAACATATAGATCAAAGCTTTGACAAACAAATAATAATAAGAGTGAAAAACGTTTGTTTCTTTGAGAAGTATGTGATAAGCAAGAGCTCCCCCTAAATTTGTGCATGGTTTAAGATTTGCTTTGGACTACAAATGCACAAGGAGTGCTCATGGGTTACTCTTCCATGTCACATACATCTTGGTGGAGCGCTCAAAATAATAAAGATTGAATACATGCACTCATCACCAAGAAAAGTGAATGATCATATAGAGATAAATGGGATAATGTCATCCAACAAGCATAAATGTAGCATATGATCAAACACATGATCATCCAGGTATCACACAGACGAAAAGTATCTCAAACAAGCAAATAAAGTTCAACCACCAAAGCAAGAGAGAACAAAAAAGCAACACTCTCTCTCGAAGCCTATGATCTATACATTTTTCTCCCCCTTTGGCAACAAGTTACCAAAAAGTTCATAGAAAATGCATAGTACTAAATCGACTCTCAGGCTTGATCTTCAGGTGGTGGTGTAGATAGGACTCCAAGGACGAAAGCATCAGTTGAAGTGGATGGAGCTGGAGGTGTAGGTGCTGGAGCTGGTTGCACTGGAGCTGTAGCTGGTTGCACTGCAACTGATCTCTGAGCTCTAGTCACTCTGGCAAATGCATCAGTGGTTGTCTTGCCCTTCCTCTCCTGCATATCATCCTAAAGCTGCTCAACGACATACTGGATCTTAGTTACGTTCACATCCAATTCATAGAACTTCTGCTCCATGATCCTCTCCAGGCTCTCCTGGTTTTGAGTCAAGGTGGCCAACCCCTTCTCAAACCTCAGAGTGGATGCAATCAAGTAGCCTAGTTGATCTTGTTTGCTCTTCAAAAAGTACTGAGATGCCTCTTCCATTGTTGGCATCTTGGTAGCCTTCTTTGTCCTTGCCTTCTCCTTCTTTGCTTGAGCATGCACAGAAGATGGTTCATCTTCATTCATAACCACTTGGTTGTCCTCAAAATCTGGATAGATAGCAATGTGATCCTTGTCCAACAAGTATGTTCCTGTGCCCATCTTGGAGTTAATCAGCTCCTGGATCTGTGGGGCATACCCACAACTTCTCTTCTTGTCAGCTGTTGTCCTCTTGATAGTCTCAACTATGAGGCTCATGACCTTGAAATTTTGAGGCACATCAAATATGTGTAGCAGATTGATAGCATGGCCTCTGATCATGTTGTGGTCACCTGACTTGGGCAAGAGTGTGTGCCTGAGGATCCAGTTGATGGTTGGCAGTCCTGACAGAAGATAATGTACAGATCCAAACTTATGAGTTTCAAGAGCTTTATCTGGGATCTCCTTGTACATGTGTGCCATAGAATTGTGATCCTTCTTCTTCTTGGCATAGACATCCAAGTCATCTTCTTTCTCCTTAGGTGCATTGATGAGATTTGCCCATTCTTTAATAGTTGATTGGTATCTAGTACCTTCAGACATCCATACTATCCTGCCATCTGGATAGAAGTGTGCTATGGAGTAGAATTGCATTATGAGCTCATCATTCCACTTTGTGAACTTCTGTCCAACAAAGTCTGCAACTCCACAACCACTGAAACTGTCAAACACTCCTGGGTAGTGTTCCTCATTCTCCTTGATGTATTTCCAATCTACCCACCTCATGTCACATAAAATTGGTTTCTTGTCCAGCGTCATAGTCTCATAGAAATCCTGCTGTTCTTTAGTGTGGAACCTGTAGTCAACAGCAGTCCTTCTCCTGATAGAATAAGGATCAGACAACCTCCACTGTCTGAGTCCTGCATCCTTCCTTAGCTTCATGTTCTCAGCCACAGGATGAGCATCATTGTGGTCTGGAATCTTTGGCTTCCACTTTCTCAAGATATGCTCTTCATCATCTTCCTCTTCAGCAACAACTTCAGGCACTGGGGCCTTGTTCTTCTCAGCAGTTGGTATGTTACTGGTACTCCTCTTAGGTGCAGTCTTGGTCTTGGAGGCAGCTTTGGGTGCTTCTTTGGGCTTTGATGATGCAGCCCCTGTCATAATAGCATCACCCATAAGCTTTTGAGCCTTGGGTGCTGGAGTAGCAGCCTCTTCTTCCTCTTCCTCTTCCATCATGGAAGGTTGTCCAACAACTCTGGCCATGGTCTTCTTGACCCTTTCCTTCCTCTTCTTCCCTTTTGCAGTAGCCTCATTGGGATCAGATTTCTCAGGTACTTGACTTGATGCTCTGAATTTTAGCATAGGTGTCCTCTTGGCAGGGACTTTCCTGTTTAGACCTGGCTTGGTGGCTGCAGTTGTGCCATACTCCTTTTTGAGCACTTTCTTCTTGGAAGTGGCCTCATCCTCAACTGCCACATAGTCTTCATCCTCAGATTCCGAGGTTCTCTTCTTTCTGGCCCTAGTGGCAGCTTTGGGCAAGTTGCTTGGGGTGCTCCTGCTGCCATCATCTAAGGTGCTAGAGGGACTAGTGCCCTCACTCATGTGAATCTGCTCCTCTGGCTAGTTCTGGCTGTCACTTTGATCAGACATATTGCAAACACTGACTGCATACCCTGTGAATAGATATAGATGAGATAGAGTGGATGAGCATCACAAAATATAGAGGTTTTTTTGTAAAAGAATGATTCAAAAACTTAGTTTTAGTTTCCACAGAAAGCATTTCAGAGCAACCGATTTGCAAACTCGGTGACATCGAAGCAGCTTTTGGAACCTAAACTAGTGAACTCGGTCAAACCGAGTCATAGTTCGGTGGCACCGAGACTGCTAGGGTTTCACAAAGTCCTGAACTCGTCACACTGATTTGCAATTTTCGGTCAGACCGAGAATCACTTGTGCAATGGCCTTAGCCGAATCGGTGGAACCAAGTTCTTCAACTCGGTGGGTCCGAGATGGTTTAGGCGGAAACCTAACCCTAAATTTTCAATTCACTTCTAATCTTTGGATTGTTTTGAATGGATAGAATCATTTCAATCGTGGCAAGAATCATGATGAACACAATGTGCTAGGAATCGGACGGGGATAGCACTGTGATCGAGTCCATACCCTAGCTTGGCGATGAACTCGCTACGGCGGCAACGACGGGGTTGAATTCCGTTGACGGTGGCGGAGACCAGCGACTGGAGGCGGCTGGCGATGAGGAGGACGATCCGGAGACCCTGGAGGCAGAGCGAGCTATGCGCGGGCGAAGGAGTTTGGAGAAAGTTTCCAATTTTTTGCCCGTGAGTATATATAGCCCGACCCTGTCGGTGTGACCGAGTGGAACAACTCGGTGGCACCGAGATGCATAATTGTTGACAGTTACAGTAACTCGGTGTGACCGAAATGTTCAAATCGGTTGCACCGAGATTAAAAACCTAGATCGACTTAGTGATCTCGGTATGACCGAAATGGAAGAATCGGTTAGACCGAAACGCACAAAGTTTTGCAAGTTTAATTCTATGACAAATCGGGGACTCGAGTGCTCCTCACACAGAGTGGTTCGAATCTGACTTGATCAAATTTTGTGATGTAGCATGAATAGAGTTTGAGACGAGAAAAGCATAGATAGATAGAGAAGGTTCTTAGGCATTCTTGTTCATCCACTTGGCAAAAGAAAAAGAAGCCAATCAATCAAAGCAACAAGTGGATGAATGAGTTAAATATGCAACCAACATGCTCACACAATAAAATGGCAAATGAAATATGTGGCAAAGCATGCACAACCAATTCTAGCATCTATCAAACAATTGGCGATGACTAGGTCATCTATATATGAGTATATTGACTTAGGAGTCAAATGAGAACATTTGATCATAGGTCATACTCATCGTTTAAGCTCAAGTGGGGTTACCACTTTTACATAATGCATTGATGTGTTCACACCATTAGAGTTGCTTTGACTCAATTCTTAGAGTTAAGCTCCCCCTAGATGTGAGATCCCCCCTTAGAGGGATGAACTAACCTTGGGTTTGTCGATGATGACTTCATGTAGGTGTTGAAGATGTGGATGCTCAATGTTGATGAAGATCATTTGGAGCAATCCTTTGGAGTGAGTTGCACTTTCAATACCTACACGGGTTAGTCCCACAAGGAACAAACAAGTATATCCATAGACATAGAGTGATGCACACACAAGATGATGTCCATGAAAGCATTAGGTTACCTTCTCCCTTGTCTTACCAACAAGAGGGTTTGTGACTCCTTGAACTAGTGCAAGATGTGGAAGTTGATTGCACTTGTTGTTGCCAAAAGATATGAGTGAAGTATGTTGGCGGAGTCACCCTCAAGAACTCTCTAGTTCTTCTTCTTCGGGATCCACATCATCTTGATGGGAATCCTTGGAGTTATAGTCGTACTTGATGAAGTAGAACTTCACCTAGTCTTGGGAACCCACTTGACCAAGGCCTTAGGAGCTTCTTCAAATGCATCAATCTCCTCTTGAAGCTTGTCCTTGCCTTTTTGCTTGTGGTCTTGTGGTGGAAGATCATCTTGAGCTTGTGTCCCCTTGAAGGAAGTAGGATCATACTTCTCTTGTTGAGGAACAAACTTCGTCTTGGGATATTGATCTTCTTCCCACTCAACTCCATTGGCATTGAACTTTCGTTCAAAACCAACACCTTGGTTCTTCCGATGCCTTCCTTGCTTGCGTACAATTTCCTCAAATTGCTTACTCCCGGCAAGGCTCTTGTAAACACCTTTCTCTATAATTCCCTTCAATAAGCTATTTTCTTGCTCAAGAGTAACTTGGCTAAGAGAATCATTAGTGGAATAAGAGAACTACTAGAAGCAACAATATTGGATTTAGCATGATTATTGTTACTACTAGAGGAAGAATCCTTCTTGTTTTTGTTAATGGACTTGACTTGAGTCATGTAAGTAGATAAGAGTAAACGCCTGGCAATGTAAGAAGAACTTTTCTTACGAAGATCATCATTGATTCCCTTTAAGAACTCATGCTCTTGCTCAAGGTTGAGCTTTTCAAAGCGTAATTTCTCATGAGTCCTTAAAAGTTCTTGATGATCTTATAAGATAGTTTCATGAGCTAACTTAAGAGTGTTTAGTTCTTTAGTAAGAAGCTCAATCTTCTCCTTATCATTGTCATTCGCTTTATCTTGGTTAGCCTGATTAATGACGTTTCATCATAGTATTCATCACTAGAGTTGTCAACAAGTAAATCATCATCACCTAACAAGTCATCTTCATCACTATTGAAATCAACATACTCGGGGTGTGTTACCTTAGGGCCTTTAGCCATGAAGCATCTTCCAAGTCCTTCGTTTGGTGAATCAAATATGTCGTAGGAGTTGGTTGACACAAGTGCTAGACCAGCAACACCTTCATCTTGAGTATGTTCAGAGTCGGAGTGATAGCTTCTCTCGGAGTGATTGTCGGAGTCGGAGCCGGATACCCATTCACCAACATGAGCTTGATTTCTTTGTTTTGTGTAGCTCCTTGATGACTTGTACTTCCTTTCCGAATCCTTGCTTCTCTGGGATGTTCTTCATTCATAACGATCATCTCTACTCCTCCTCTCTCTTGGTGGTGATTCTTCTCTTCTACTTCTCCTCTTGGGTGATTCTTCTCTTCTTTTGTGGGGTGCCATACACTCATTGGAATAGTGTCCGGGTCTCCCACAATTGTAGCAATTGCGCTCTCGACTAGAAGATCTTTTGTCATTGTAGGACCTTGACTTGGAGCTTCTCTCTTTGCTTCTACTCTTGTAGAATTTGTTGAAGTTCTTCACCATTAAGCTCAATTCTTCATTGAAGGTTTGTTTCTCACTTGATGATGTAGGGGCTTCACATGAGGCTTTGTAAGCACCACTTGACTTGTTGTGAAGTTCCTCCTTATCCTTGAGTGACATCTCATGAGCAACAATTCTTCCAATGACCTCCATTGGCTTGAGATTCTTGTAATTTGACATCATTTGGATCAATGTGCACACGGTATCACATTTTCCATCCAATGCTCTTAGGATATTCTTGATGATGAATTTTTCGGTCATCTCTTCACTACCTAAGCCCGCAATCTCATTTGTGATAAGAGCAAGCCTAGAGTACATTTTAGCGACACCTTCACCATCCTTCATTTTGAACTTGTCAAGTTGACTTTGGAGCACATCCAACTTGGATTCCTTGACGGAGTCGGTACCTTCATGCATATCAATAAAAGTATCCCAAATTTCCTTTAGATTCTCAAGACGGCTGATTTTGTTGAATTCTTCGGGGCACAATCCGTTGAATAGGATATCACAAGCTTGAGCGTTGTATTGCATCATATTCAACTCATCCGCGCTAGCTTCATGGTTTGGTTATCTCCCATCAAAGAATTCACCTTGCAAGCCAATACACACACTAGCCCAAATGGCGGGGTTATGTCCGAGAATATGCATTTTCATCTTATGCTTCCAACTAGCAAAATTCGTACCATCAAAGTAAGGGCCTCTACGGTGATAATTTCCCACGCTAGACGCCATACTCTCCTAGGTTGTGAAACCAAGGCTATGACCACCAAAAGCTATGGAAATCAAAGCAAATGGAGACCAAAGCTTTGATACCACTTGTAGGATCGGAAGTATGTCTAGGGGGGTGATTAGATGACTTGACCAATTAAAAACTTATCCTTTTCCCAATTTTAGTCTTCGGTAGATTTTAGCTATCTTAGCACAAGTCAAGCAATCTTCACACAATTCAAGCAAGCATGCAAAGAGTATATGAGCAGCGGAAAGTAAAGCATGAAACTTGCAAGAATGTAAAGGGGAAGGGTTTGGAGAAATTAAACGCAATTTGAGACACGGATGTTTTTGTCGTGGTTCCGATAGGTGGTGCTATCGTACATCCACGTTGATGGAGACTTCAACCCAGGAAGGGTAACGGTTGCGCGAGTCCACGGAGGGCTCCACCCACGAAGGGTCCACGAAGAAGCAACCTTGTCTATCCCACCATGGTCATCGCCCACGAAGGACTTGCCTCACTAGCGGTAGATCTTCACGAAGTAGGCGATCTCCTTGCCCTTACAAACTCCTTGGTTCAACTCCACAATCTTGTCGGAGGCTCCCAAGTGACACCTAGCCAATCTAGGAGACACCACTCTCCAAGAAGTAACAAATGGTGTGTTGATGATGAACTCCTTGCTCTTGTTCTTCAAATGATAGTCTCCCCAACACTCAACTCTCTCTCATAGGATTTGGATTCGGTGGAAAGAAGATTTGAGTGGAAAGAAACTTGGGAAGGCTAGAGATCAAGATTCATATGCTAGGAATGGAATATCTTGGCCTCAACACATGAGTAGGTGGTTCTCTCTCAGAAACGGTAAGTTGAGAGTGTAGGTTCGTTCTGATGGCTCTCTCTACGAATAGAGAGGAGGTGGAGGGGTATATATAGCCTCCACACAAAATCTAACGGTTACACATAATTTACCAATCTCGGTGGGACCAAATCAACAAACTCGGTCAGACCGATTTAGTAAACCTAGTGACCGTTAGGATTTTCGGTGGGATCGACATGCAACTCAGTAGGACCGACATGGTTAGGGTTAGGGCATAATGTAATCTCGGTGAGACCGATTACACAAACTCGGTGAGACCGATTTTGGTAATAAGCTAACCAGAGACTTGTTCAGGTAAACTCGGTGGGACCAGTTCGCTCATTTCTGTGGGACCGAAATGTTATGAAAAGGAAACAGAGAGTTTACATTGCAATATCGGTGGGACCGATCGCTCATCTCGGTGGTACCGAAACGTTACGAAGGGAAACAGAGAGATTACAATCCCATCTCGGTGAGACCGAGATCCCTATTGATGAGACCAATTTGCCTAGGGTTTGTGGCAGTGGCTATGACATCTGAACTCGGTTCCGCCGGATAGAAAGAATCGGTGGGGCCAAGTTTGACTTTTGGTTTGGGTCATATGTGGATATGAGAAAGTAGTTGAGGGTTTTTGGAGCATATCACTAAGCACTGTGGAGCAAGAAACTCATTAAACAACACCTCATCCCTCCTTGATAGTATTGGCTTTTCCTATAGACTCAATGTGATCTTGGATCACTAAAATATAAAATGTAGAGTCTTGAGCTTTTGAGATTGAGCCAATCCTTTTATCCTTAGTATTTTTAGGGATCCACTTTCCTCATCCATGCCATGCCATTCATTGAGCTTTTCCTGAAATGTTTATCTTGGAATGATGTCAGCTCAATGGGCTATATGTTGTTAGGAATTACCAAAACCACCTAGGGATAGTTGCACTTTCAGAGTGCTGCTGATGCGACCGAGTTTTTCAAAGATTGGAAAGACCATAAAGCAGAAAGGTTATTCTGGTCGCAGTTTAATGCCCCGGCGCGTCCGCTGCCGTTGTTTGAAAAGATGGCCGCCTGGGCCGAACTCCACTGGTTGTACGGGCTTGCTATGAGGTCTGTCGTGGATCATCTTTGGCCACGTGGACCAAGGACGGACAACTATTTTGGATTGGTGCAACAATTCCTTGGTGTCGTGTCGCATATCGATGCTGTGAAGAGGTCGGCATGCATAGAGGGTGCAAGGATGGCTCTTGCCCGTGTCAAAACATACTGGGCTGGGATGGAGACCACCGCTATTGCAACACGGGGTGTGGCGGAAGGCCAGAACCCGGCCGAGCACTATTTTGAAGAATTCTTAGAAGGCGCTTGTTTAATAGAGGCCTAGTGCTCGAAAAGTACGATGTTCGAGTGACATGTATCTCTATTGTCAAAAACAACTCGATTTTGATTGTAAAGGCTGTATTTATACTTTTGCCTGAAAGTATTATGGTGCCTCCTGTGCGGCCGTTTATGTATGTTTGTGTATATCCTGAAAGTTAGCAGTCGTCGGCTTCCGCCCCCACGCGTATAATGCGGGGGTGTTTGAAAAAACGCATAGTCATACTTGACCCAACGTCTTATTCCGTTAAGGAGGTGATAGCGCTGCGAACCAGGCAATCGGACTATATAGCTTTAACACTTTCACTTAGCCATAGGAGTTTGACGTGGGGCTACTATATAGCCCCTGGTACATTCGCGCTCATCCGAATACGGTGCGCGTACGTACGTGACCGGGAAACCGGTCCTTCATTAATGCGGAGGAATCGCGAAGATTCCGCTGAGTCATAGAGTGGTTGACCAGTCTCTCGCTTTATCATGACAGTCAGTTTTCGGCTTTCTCTACTGAGGTGCTCACCCAGATGAACCAGGGCACAATCACAGTAGTTCTCCCGGTGCCGCCTTAGCCGATAGAGCGGAACATAAGGTAGCAAAACACAGGAGCCGAACAAACCCAACATTTGACCAAAGACATGATTCGGAGCTGATGCATATAAGGTCAAACTCACGACGCCGAACACTCCCTAAGGTATTCGGTCTTTATGACATATGCTGGGCTGAGTAACGCCCTCGATAATGAGCCATGTGTTTCCAGATACATGCATTAGTCTGGCGTGACGAAATGTCAAGAACGCCAGTATCCCTCTCAGTTATGTTAAGTGTTCAGAAGGAATGAAGCAACAAGAGATAGTAAAAAAGGTTTATGGGGTCTTAATCTAAAAAGAAACCTTTGAGCGGGGCCCTGCTGCATGTCTGCACCTTTATCTCCGTTGTGTCGTGTTCTGGAAGGGTGTAGCACGATGATCATCTGTAAAAAGGAAAAACCCAAGTGAAAGGCTTCATGCGAAGAGTTGGTTAATTCTGAACGAACCATAAAAATGTGATATGTTATTGTATTGATAAGGGCGAGCCGAACTATGGGCTTCTTTAATTTTTTGAGCAGCCCCTAGCACCACCTTTAGGAGTATATCTATAAATTCTAAGCTCAGGTTCATCTGAGCTATTACATCTGGTGTGGCGCCGGACTCGTCTAACCGTGTCCGTGGTCCTAACGATCGACCATTTATTCAGGTTGGAGAGGCCGCTCAGTGTTCGGCTGCTAGAGCCGCCACATATGCTTCCGCTCTTAAGGAACGCTCTGTATTTCTACTGATTGTAATGATGCTGCATGGATCGGGAATCTTCAGTTTAAGGTAGGCGTAGTGCGGTACTACATTAAAACGAGCAAAGGCCGTTCTTCCGAGTAGTGCGTGATAGCCGCTTCGGAATGGAGCAATGTCGAAGGTTAGTTCCTCGCTTCTGAAGTTGTCGGGTGAACCGAATATGACCTCTAGTACTAGAGAGCCCGTGCAGCGGGCCTCGACACCTGTTATCACTCCTTTAAAGGTAGTGTTGCTTAGGCAAATTCTTGACGGGTCTATCCCCATAAGGACTCGAGTAAGATGGTATCAATCAATTATTAGGTCGAGCACCAGGGCAGCCGAGCCTTCGTGCCGGATACTACTCGGATGGTCCCTGCGATCGAAGGTGATCGGACAAGCCGACTAGGGATTGAATTTGGGGGCGACGGGCTCCACAGCGTATATGTCTCGGAGTGCGCGTTTGCGCGTTCTCTTTGGAATGTGAGTTGCTTAAATCATATTCACTGTTTTGACTTCTGGTGGGAGTTTTTTCTGTCCACCAGTGTTCGGCTGGCGAGGCTCATCCTCGTCTTCAGTTGGCGTCTACCTCCCCTTGTGTTCGACATTTAGCTTGCTGGCCTGCTTGAAAACCCAACACTCTCTTTGGGTGTGATTTGTAAGTTTTTCGTGGGTGTCGTGGATCTGACATAATTTGTCAAGAATCTTGTTTAGGCTAGATGGTCCATCTTTGCTGCCTTTAAATGGCTTCTTCCGTTGACCGGGTCGAGAGCCGCTGAATCCAGCGTTGACCGTCGTGTTCTCTGGGTTGTCATCATTGTTTTGATGCTTGTTTTTGTTGCGTCGCGGCTTCCCGTTGCCATCCCTGACTTCGAATGTGCCTGGGTTGCTGGTGCCGCTGCGGGCCAGCCAACTGTCCTCACCCGCGCAAAAGCGGGTCATGAGGCTCATTAGGGCTGCCATTGTCCTCGGCTTTTCCTGGCCGAGGTGTCTGGCAAGCCATTCGTCCTGGATACTGTGCTTGAAGGCCGCTAAGGCTTCGGCGTCCGGGCAATCGACGATTTGATTTTTCTTAGTAAGGAATCTGTTCCAGAGTTTTCAGGCTGACTCTCCGGGCTGTTGAATTATGTGACTTAGGTCGTCTACGTCCGGAGGTCGGACATAGGTCCCTTGAAAATTGGTCCTGAAAGCATCCTCAAGTTCTTCCCAACTTCCAATTGAGTTTTCAGGAAGGCTTTTCAACCAGTGCCGAGCTAGTCCTTTCAATTTGAGGGGTAGGTATTTAATGGCATGGAGATCATCTCCGCGAGCCATGTGGATATGAATGATAAAGTCCTCAATCCAGACCCTAGGGTCTGTCGTTCCGTCGTATGCCTCTATATTCACGGGTTTAAATCCTTCCGGAAATTCATGGTCTAGCACCTCATCGGTGAAGCACATGGGGTGTGCGGCACCCCTGTATTTGGATATGGCGTGGTATGCTGTCGACGGTTGTTGTGTTCGGTGCTGATTCCTGGCTGGTATTCGATCAATGTGATCATTTTGGTAGCTCTGATCCTGTGCCGGAGCGCGCTTCCTAGATCCATAGATGGACCTGGCCATACCGGACTTTTTTGTCCAGGAGCTCACGTAAATCGTGTGCTGGCTTGTGTGCGGCATCATTAGCCATCTTGTCGCGGCCATGGGGTGGTCGGTCCGGCTGATCGGTCGTTTTCGGCTGAATGGGCTCTATGGCCTCGTTGTCAAATTCGAGCAGCAGCTTGCGCTTTGGATAGCTCTTTGTGTGACGTTCGCCGCCGTATTTTTCTTCTCTGTCGAGCACTTTGTTCCACCTGCGGTTGAACGTATCCTGTGTGGCCTTAAGACTTTGCTGCTCCTTCTTTAGGCTCCTCGCGGTGGCAATAAGCCCTCTGTGGAGGTTTTCTTGTTTCAAGAGTTTTTCTAGGATGATGAGTGCATCATCGTCCGGACTGTTCTCCTCTCCGGAGACAGGTTGGTGAATTTTGCCCTCTGGATCGGCATCATCTGACGTCGGCTCCGGACTATGTTCGCCGTTCCCTAGCTCATCCTGCTCCATCGCTGGGTCCGTGGGGTCATCGTTTCCATTAGAGTCAACCGGGGTATTATTCTTTCTTGCGTTGTTGTCGATGTGTTTACTTTGGCGGGATTTAGAGCGGTGCCTACGGTGCCGCTTTGGTGTCTTGTTGAGGGGTTTATCCTTCGTAGCATCATTACCATCGCCTTCTTTTGGTGTGTTCACCATATATATATCATATGATGAGGTGGCAGTCCAGCACCCAGTGGGCGGTGGTTCCTGCTCTTCTCCTGTATTGTCGTCCATACTGTCGACGTCTTCGGAGTTGTAGTCAAGCACGTCGGTTAATCATCGACAATGGCTATTAAGTGGGTGGTGGGTGGGTAACGAATTTCTTCGTCGTCCGCTTCCCACTCGAGCCGGACATAGTTCGGCCAAGAGTCTCCCAACAAGGAAAGAGACCTTAATGAGTTTAGCAAATCGCCAAAGGGCGAGTGCTGGAAAATATCCATGGCGGTGAACTCCATGACCGGTGCCCAATCAGATTCGATAGGCACGGACATACGCGGTTCGGCTCCTATAGCCGGAGACAAGTCCGAGGGTCCGATGACACCACTCTCACAGGAAGTGGGGTCACTATTCAGCTCCAACGCCTATGAGTGTGTGACCTCCATGGCGGGGTCCATCCACCCGTCCTCGGAGGGCATGATCTGCTCCGGATTGATTCCCGGCGCCGCCACAGGTGCGATCTCCCGAACACTGTCTGATGGCAGATCTAAGTCATGCTTGTCGCGATTGTTCGACGCACCTGACATGGGCTCGAATCCGTTGAAGATCAAGTCTCCGCGGATATTGGCAGTATAGTTCAAGCTTCCAAACCTGACCTGATGGCCATGAGCGTAGCTATCGATCTGCTCCAGGTGGCCAAGCGAGTTGGCCCGCAGTGCGAAGCCGCCGAATACGAAGATCTGTCCGGGAAGGAAAACCTCCCCCTGGACTGCGTCGTTGAAGATGATTGAAGGAGCCATCAAGCCTTACCGTGACGACACAGTGGAACTCTCAATGAAAGCACCAACATCGGTGTCAAAACCGGCGGATGTCGGGTAGGGGGTCCCGAACTGTGCGTCTAAGGCTAATGGTAACAGGAGGGAGGGGACATGATTTTTACCCAGGTTCGGGCCCTCTCTATGGATGTAATACCCTACTTCCTGCTTGATTGATCTTGATGATATGAGTATTACAAGAGTTGATCTACCACGAGATCGTAGAGGCTAAACCCTAGAGCTAGCCTATGATTATGATTGTTGTTGTCCTACGGGCTAAACCCTCTGGTTTATATAGACAACAGAGGGGGCTAGGGTTACAAAGAGTCGGTTACAGAGAAGGAGATCTACATATCCGAATCGCCAAGCTTGCCTTCCATGCAAAGGAGAGTCCCATCCAGACACGGGACGAAGTCTTCAATCTTGTATCTTCATAGTCCAACAGTCCGGCCAAAGTATATAGTCCGGCTGTCCGGATACCCCCTAATCTAGGACTCCCTCACCCACACCGCCCCCTCCCCCTGTACAACGCCATCCTGGGATACCCTTCCCTCGCCAAGTTCATGGCAGCAACCCACCATGGGTACAACGTCCTCAAGATGTCTGGCTATAGCAGCATCATCATTGTCGCCTATGATGAGAAGGACGCGGTCCGCTCCCTCGAGCATGCCTACCAGGCCACTGCATCTGAAAGCACTGACGGCGATAACGTCACCACGCCTCTTAAAGCTACCCCCACAAAGAAGAAGCATCTCCTCCCCAAGAGTCGTCTTGAGGCAAAAAAGGCATCGGTTAGCAACACTTCTAGCGCCGCGCTCGCCATGGGGGCTTGCCTTCCTCTAGCATAGGACGGCGTGCCCGGTGCCTCCCTCTGGGCAGGCTCGGGGGCTTCCACCTGAAGAGCGTCTAACCTGACTAGCATGATGAGGGAGGTGCTCGGGCACCACTTGGAGGCGTCCTTCAACGTGCGCCCCCGCAAGCAAGGAGCACGACGCAGGCGCCAGGAGCACTAGTCTTTATCACCGAGGAGATCCACAAGCTGCAGGAAGCCTGGGCCATGTGCGGAAAGTGTTGCCCCATGCGGCACGTTGCCTCGGCTGCAGGACCCGATGCGGGTAGCGAGCTGCGCATGTGCGTCGACATCGCAGTCCTCAACAGGGCCATCTCCTGGACATCTTCTGGCCATCCCGCATCGGCCGGAGCAGGGGTGTCTCTGCCAACTACATTTGCATGCCCTTTGGCCTACTGAATGCCGATGGCACCTACCAAAGGTTCACGTGGCTTGTGGTGGTGTCTCACAAGGCCTCGATTCCTCCCGAGCCTCTAGGGCCTCAGGAGCCAGCCGGCCCCTGAGGCAATCTTCTGCGACACACTTCGCCGACCGCCCCGATGCTCCTGCAGCAACATGATTGTCAATTGACCTTTTGGTTTGTTCAATTGAGGGTGCCCCATGGGCTGCGTCATCCTCAAGCTAGTCAGGGTCAGTCCCTGCAGCCGCCTCACTTTTTGGTTGTGTATTAAACCCAGTTATGCTTTCATGAGATTATCCTTCTTGCTTTACTTCGTGTTGGCGCCATGCCGTGATTGGTGGTGCCACCCTTTGGGCTTCACACATCCGCTCCTCTCCTCTTGACCGTTCCGCGTGCGGGGGCTATTGGCACAGCGCATGTGCTCGTCCATCCCTGCAGTGCTGATAAACCCAAGTGATCGAGCTCTGACTCGCGGACCGGCCCCATGCACGTCACCTCACCATGTCCTTGGTGCCTTGGCTCCTTACGGAACAATTGTGAGTAGGTCAGCTAAGCGCACATCGCCCCCTATACTTCATAACCTGTCTGGGTACAGCGGCCTCAGGAGTCAGATGTTCGGATGCCGTGCGGGTAGCACCTCGCATCACCTCAGGAGTCCCAACATTGAGCGGAGACGGCCTGATCTATGCCACTGATCACCAAAAAAATGGAAGACGGATGAAGAAGCAAACTTCATGGAGACACGCCCTTGCATCACATGAGCCCTCGCAAGCCGCGGCCGACCCGCGCCGCGCCCCGAAAAGCTAAGTTAACCGCCCCACGTGGCTCGGAGGTCTTGGGTAGCGTTCCCTCTCTTCGCAACCTTGTCCAGGGCGGAAGCCTCTTCTCTCGCATGAGCCGCTTGTGCATCAAGGGGGACCTCCTCAGCATCATGCCTCAGGATCTATTACAGGACCTCGGGCCCCTCACCTCCTAGACTTGTCCCAGGCATCGCGACCTGACATACCAGCGATGGTTGAGGCTCGCTCGGGGATGGGTCCTAGTGACGCAGAGCATGGAGGCAATCGCGAAGAAGAGGGCAGGCTTAGCGAGGAGCGCTGAGATTGAACTTAATTTTGAACCTCAAAAACATTAAAACATAAGGTGCAAGCACCGCAGTTCTTTACACGCCCCCATGGGGCCCATGTCATTCTAATACAGGGAGAACAAGAAAACAAAAAGAAAGGCTCCAAACGGAAGCGACCACCCCCAAGGCGCTGGCTCAGGTGTCGCCTGCGCCCTAGTCGGAGTCCTCTTCCTCGCTCTTGACGCTAAGGGAGCCACCGCCGCTCCCGCTTCTATCCGAGGGGCGGGGGTGTCACCGTCGTCATTGTCGGTGGAGTCGCTGTCATCGCTCTCCATACAACACTTCAAACGGCAGCCGGCGACCCCGAAGATCTTCATGAAGAGCGTGGCGGCCCCGTCGTACCTGAAGAGGCGGATGTGCCTCTCCTTCAAGCCGTAGGAGAGGGAAAACGACTTACACCCCCTTAGGAACATGAAGCTAGAGGGGGTGAGGTTCGTCGCCATCCAGGAAAGGTGTTGTAGCAGTCCTTCGGCTGCAGCCACAGGCCCAGAGGCACGCGATCCACCATCTCCCTCGCAAAAGCATTGGGGAGCTGGAGCCAGGTGCAAGGATCATGGTGCATGCTCACAATGAACTCGTGGGCCACGTCGATGGAGTGGCTCCACGTTTGGGGCAGCCGGGTTGCGCCGCCTCACCCACTCCGGCCCCAACTTGTCCCCTGCGCCGGTGGCCGGAGTGTTTTCCGCGGCTGCCAGAGTCGGCGTAGGGCATGAGTGGAGGACGCCCACATCCCCGGGGAGCCGCCCCGGGCATGGCGACAGTTGTGTGTGGGCGAACCCGCCCCCTTGCTCGCCTTGGCGGCTCCACCTCTTCTAGCATTGCCTTCCCCTTCTCGGCGGCGGAGAACCTCCTCAAGGGCGCCATGGCTGCAGCAGAGACGGATGTGAATGGAGAAGCGATGAGAAGGAGATAGGTCAAGGGGTCCGACCCCTTGCCCTTATGTAGCACTCGAGTGGTGCCGGCCCAGGCCCCTTTGCCTTCGGAGAAGAATGATGGCCCCGCGGAACGCCCGCCAGGCTTTATGTTAGCCAGGATAGTTGAGTCGTCATGGGAGAAGTGGGGGCACTGATACGTCTCCAACGTATCTATAATTTTTTATTGTTCCATGCTATTATATTACCCGTTTTGGATGTTTATGGGCTTCACTTTACACTTTTATATCATTTTTGGGACTAACCTACAAACCGGAGGCCCAGCCCGAATTGCTGTTTTTTTGCCTATTTCAGTGTTTCAAAGAAAAGGAATATCAAACGGAGTCCAAACGGAATGAAACCTTTGGGAGCGATCTTTTTGGAACAAACGCAATCCAGGAGACTTGGAGTGGATGTCAAGAAGCAGCCGAGGCGGCCACGAGGCAGGAGGGCGCGCCCTAGGGGGTGGGTGCGCCCCCACCCTCGTGGGCCCCTCGTGGCTCCCCTGACCTACCTCCTTCGCCTATATATACTCCTGTACCCTGAAAACATCTAGGAGCACCACAAAAAACTATTTCCACCGCGGCAACCTTCTGTATCTGTGAGATCCCATCTTGGAGCCTTCGCCGGTGCTCCACCGGAGGGGGAATCGACCATAGAGGGCCTCTACATCGTCTCCAAGGCCTCTCCGATGAGTTGTGAGTAGTTTACCATAGACCTTCGGGTCCATATTTATTAGCTAGATGGCTTATTCTCTCTCTCTTTGAATCTCAATACAAAGTTCTCCTCGATCTTCTTGGAGATCTATTCGGTGTAACTCTTTTTGCGGTGTGTTTGTCGAGATCCGATGAATTGTGGGTTTATGATCAAGTTTATCTATGAGAAATAATTGAATCTCCTCTGAATTCTTTTAAGTGTGATTGGTTATCTTTGCATCTCTCATCGAATTATCAGTTTGGTTTGGCCTACTAGATTGATCTTTCTTGCAATAGGAGAAGTGCTTAGCTTTGGGTTCAATCTTGCGGTGTCCTTTCCCAGTGACAGCAGGGGCAGCAAGGCACGTACTGTATTGTTGCCATCAAGAATAAAAAGATGGGGTTTATATCATATTGTTTGAGTTTATCCCTCTACATCATGTTATCTTCCTTAATGCGTTACTCTATTCTTATGAACTTAATACTCTAGATGCAGGCAGGAGTCGGTCAATGTGTGGAGTAATAGTAGTAGATGCAGAATCGTTTCGATCTACTTGTTGTAGATGTGATGCCTATATACATGATCATGCCTAGATAATCTCATATCTATGCACTTTTCTATCAATTGCTCGACAGTAATTTGTTCACCCACCGTAATACTTATGATATCTTGAGAGAAGCCACCAGTGAAACCTATGGCCCCCGGGTCTATCTTTTATCATATAAGTTTCCAATCTACTTTTATTTGCAATCTTTTACTTTCCAATATATATCATAAAAATACCAAAAATATTTATCTTATCTTATTATCTCTATCAGATCTCACTTTTGCAAGTTACCGTGAAGGGATTGACAACCCCCTTATCGCGTTGGTTGGGAGGTTCTTGTTTGTTTGTGTAGGTACGAGGGACTTTTGAGGAGCCTCCTACTGGATTGATACCTTGGTTCTCTAAAACTGAGGGAAATACTTACGCTACTTTGCTGCATCACGCTTTTCTCTTCGAGGGAAAACCAACGCATTACTCAAGAGGTAGCAGGCACCCCATGCCCCGTTGTGCGCCATGAGTCGAGCCTAGCTCGTAGGCGATTGGGGCCCGTGCTGTTTCGCCCCCTCCCTTCATAGGTGGAGTTGTGCATGCCGCGGGCCCAGGGGTTACTATCGGGCCCATGGGACTGGGGGTACCCAGGCCTGTCTGCTTGTGGCCCAGGGCATGGCGCCAACAGAAGGCCCAAGCTGGCCCACCTTTGGACTTCACAAGCAAGGCCCGCCTGGCGAGGTGGACGTCAGCAAGCGTCATTGATGGCCTCACGAGGCGGCTTCCCGAGGTAGCCTCCCGAAGCCCTCTAGGAGGCAACCAAGTCAAGGATGGCCCGACGGAGTCACGTGGTCCTGCTGCTTCATGTGAGTGGCGCGTGTGGCGACGAGCGGGCCAGAAGGGCGCCAGCAGGTGTCGATGTGGAGGTTTTCCTCTTTCGTGCTAAGGGAGCAAGGGAAACACAGCGGTTCCCAAAAGCAATCCCCAAAGGTTGCCCGTTTGGTGCAAGAAGACAAGGGCAGCAGGCTCGCCATTATGGAGGTCATCACCGAACCCACCAGCGCGTCACGACAGGAAGCTTTAGTAGGCGAAGACCACCTTTAGTTAGGATAAGTTGTACTCCTGTTCCCCTTCAAAATTGGTCGTTGTGGCCACCCTTCCTGCCAAGTGTTTTCAGGGGAAGAGGACCAAGGCTAGTATAAGTAGGGGTAGCATACTACCTTGGAGCGGGATCGATTCCTGGCATCCTCCCGAGGCCTCTCGGCGTTCCTTGTACACCCTTGTTCATCCTCCCTGGCGAGGCAATCCATACAAAAAGCAGGAGTAGGGTCTTACACCGCAAGGTGGCCCGAACCTGGGTAAACCGCCGTGTCTATAGTTCATCTTCCCTCTCGCTCGAGCATGCCAGAGCATCACTGTGAGGTAGTGAGCAGCGAGTTAGAGCTAGCGAGTTTCTGTGTGCACACCCCAGAGTTTGAACCTTCTTTGGGTCCCCGGAGCCTCGATTCCGACAGGTGCCTTAAGCATCCCCAAGCTTAGGCTCTTGCCACTTGATACGTCTATTTTGCATCATGTTTTTATATTGATATTTATTACATTATGGACTGTTATTACACTTTATGATGCAATACTTCTGCATTTTCTCCTTTATTTTGCAAGATTCACATGAAGAGGGAGAATGCCAGCAGCTAGAATTCTGGACCGGAAAGGAGCAAATCTGAGATCCCTATTCTGCACAAATCCAAATGTCCTGAAACTTTATGGAGAATTATTTTGGAATATATAAAAATATTGGGCAAACAAATACCAGGAGGGGACCCACAAGGTGGCCACAAGCCCGGGGGGCGCGCCCTACCCCCTAGGGCGTGCCCCCTGAGCTTGTGGGCCCCTTGGCTAGCCTCAGGTGCCCATGTTCTACTATATGAAGGGTTTTGACCTAGAAAAAATGAAGTGAATGCTTTTGAGGCGAAGCGCCGCCGTCTCGAGGTGGAACCTGGTCAGAAGCAATCTAGGTCTCCGGCGGAGCGATTCCGCTGGGGAAACTTCCCTCCGGGAGGGGGAAATTAAAGCCATTGTCATCACTATGATCCTCTTGTCATCGGAGGACCAATCTTCGTAAACATCTTCACTAGCACCATCTCATCTCAAACCCTAGTTCATCTCTTGTATGCAATCTTCTTTGTCTCAAAACCTCAGATTGGTACTTGTGGGTTGCTAGTAGTGTTGATTACTCCTTGTAGTTGATGCTAGTTTGTTTATTTGGTGGAAGATCATATGTTCAGATCCTTAATGGTAATCAATACCCCTCTGATCATGAAAATGAAAATGCTTTGTGAGTAGTTACTTTTGTTCCCGAGGACATGGAAGAAGTCTTGTTATAAGTAATCATGTGAATTTGGTATTTGTTCGATATTTTGATGAGATGTATGTTGTCTTTCCTCTAGTGGTGTTATGTGAACGTCGACTACATGACACTTCACCGTGATTTGGGCCTAGGGGAAGACATTGGGAAGTAGCAAGTAGATGATGGGTTGCTAGAGTGATAGAAGCTTAAAGCCTAATTTATGTGTTCCTTTGTTAGGGGCTGATTTGGATCCACATGTTTAATGCTATGGTTAGATTTATCTTAATTCTTCTTCGTAGTTGTGGATTCTTGCGAGAGGGGTTAATCATAAGTGGGAGGCTTGTCCAAGTAAGGACAACACCCAAGCACCGATCCACCCACATATCATATTATCAAAGTGGCGAACGCGAATCATATGAGCATGATGAAAACTAACTTGACGATAATTCCCACGTGTCCTCGAGAGTGTTTTGCTTTATATACAAGATTTTGTCCAGGATTGTCCTTTGCTATAAAAAGGATTGGCCCACCTTGCTGCACCTTTGATACACTTGTTACTTGTTACGCGTTACGAATTTCCTTGCTACCAAACTACCTGTTACCAATAATTTCAGTGCTTCCAGAGAATACCTTGCTGAAAACCGCTTGTCATTTCCTTCTAATCCTCGTTGGGTTCGACACTTTTACTTACGAAAAGACTACAGTTGATCCACTACTTGTGGGTCATCACCACCCCTTATTCCTTCATCCATCGTGATCTCACCCAAAACTTGAAAACTTCAATCACACAAAAGTTAACAAAACCTTCGTGAGATCCGTTAGTATAATAATGCAAATTACCAGTTTAAGTACTATTGCAAACCCATTCATATTGTGTTATTGCATTATACCTACTATATTCTAACTTTACCATGGCTTATACCTGTTGGGAAATGTTGCATGGAAAACAAAAAAAAATTATACGCAGATGCAGGATCTATCCATGGAGATGCATAGCAACAAGGGTGAGAGTGTGTCTGCGTACCCTTGTAGACCGTAAGTGGAAGCGTTTAATAACGTGGTTGATGTATTGAACTTCTTCGCGATCCAACCGATCAAGTACCGAATGTACAACACCTCCATGTTCAGCACGCGTTCAGCTCGATGACGTCCTCGCCTTCTTGATCCAGCAAGACGGGCGAAGTAGAAGATGAGTTCTGGCAACACGGCGCGTGGTGATGGTGGTGATGCAACTATCTCTGCAGGGCTTCACCGAGCACTACAAAAATATGACTGAGGATGAACTAGAGGGAGAGGGGCACCGCACACGGCTAGGGAATCATGGTGTGTGTTGCCCCTCTCCCTCCTCTCATATATATAGGTGGAGGGGGGAAGGGAGGCAGCCTCTAGGGCGCCCCAAGTGGCCGTCGGCTGCCCTGGCCGAATCCCCCCTTCTATATTTGTGCATGGGGGGAAGGAAAGGGGGGCTTATTGTCTTTGGGGCACCACCCCCTTCCTTCCCTCCCTCTTTGGTGCGTGGGCAAGGGGTGGAGGGGTGCACGAGCCCCCTTGTGGACCGGTGTGCTTCCCCTTTGTTCCATAAGGCCCACTGCTTATCGGTGGCCTCCCGGAACCCCTTCCGGCACCCCGATAAAATACCCAGTACTTTTGAAACCTTTCTGGTGACAAAATTCTATTGTCCTATATATAAATCTTTACCTCCGGACCATTCTGGAGCTCCTCGTTATGTTTGTGATCTCATTCGGGACTCTGAACAACATTCGGTCATCAAATCACATAACTCATGCAATACTATATCGTCAACGAACGTTAAGCGTGTGGACCCTATGGGTTCAAGAATTATGTAGACATAACTGAGACACCTCTCCGGTCAATAACCAATAGAGGAGCCTAGATGGCCATATTCGCACCTACATATTCTACAAAGATCTTTATTGACCGAACCTTATGAAAACATACATAATTCCCTTTGTTTGTTGGTATGTTACTTTCTCTAGATTCGATCGTTGATATCTTCATACCTAGTTCAATCTTGTTACTGGCAAGTCTCTTTACTTGTTTCGTAATACATCATCTTGTAACAAACTCCTTAGTGACTTTGCTTGCAAGGCTTCTTATGATGTGTATTACCGAGAGGGCTCAGAGATACCTCTCCGATACACTAAGTGACAAATCCTAATCTCGATCCATATGCCAATTCAACAGACACCTGTTGGGAAACATTGCATGGAAAACAAAAAGATTTCTATGTGCACGCAAGATCTATCCATGGAGATGCATAGCAACGAGAGGGGGTGAGTGTGTCTACGTACCCTCATAGACCGTAAGCGGAAGCGTTTAGTAACGTGGTTGATGTAGTCGAACTTCTTCGCAATCCAACTGATCGAGTACCAAACGTACGACACCTCCGTGTTCAGCACGTGTTTAGCTCAGTGACATCCTCCACCTTCTTGATCCAGCAAGACGGCGAGGTAGCGAATGAGTTCGGGTAGCACGACGGTGTGGTGACGGTGATGGTGAAGTTATCTCCGCAGGACTTCACCTAAGTGATATGTCTCTGACATATCTATAATTTTTGATTGTTCCATGCTATTATATTATCTGTTTTGGATGTTTTGTATGCATTGTTATGCTATTTTATATTATTTTTGGGACTAACCTATTAACCTAGAGCCCAGTGCCACTTTTTGTTTTTTACTTGTTTTTGAGTTTCGTAGAAAAGGAATATCAAGCGGAGTCCAAACAGAATAAAACTTTACGATGATATTTTTTTGTTCTTGATTTTTTGTTCCTGTTTTTGAATAAATTTATCTTCTAGGCTCTGGTTAGATGTGTTTTGGTGTTTTAATTAGTGTTTATGCCAAGTAAGACCTTTGGGATGGCTTATGGTGATAGTTGATTTGATCTTCCTGAAAAACAGAAACTTTTACGCCCAGTAAAATAATTTTCATAATTCACAAAAGCACCATAAAATACTGATTCTTTTTTCAAAAGATTGATATACAAATTTCCTATGTTGTCCTAATTGCTCAGAATTGTTGGACTTACAGAAGTATTCAAAGTATACATATTACTACACACTGTTCTGTCTTTGACAGATTCTGTTTTCTATGTGTTGTTTGCTTATTTTGATGAATCTATGGGTACTATCGGGGGGTATGAACCATGGAGAAGTTGGAATATAGTAGATATTACACCAATATAAATAAAGAATGAGTTCACAACAGTACCAAAAGTAGGGATTTTATTTTCTTATACTAACAGATCTCATGAGTTTTCTTTTGTGAAGTTTTCAAGTTTTGGGTAAGGATTTGATGGACTATGGAATAAGGAGTGGCAAGAGCCTAAACTTGGGGATGCCCAAGGCTCCACAAGGTAATATTCAAGGACAACCAAGAGCCTAAGATTGGGGATGCCCCAGAAGGCATCCCCTCTTTCGTCTTCAATTGATCAGTAAATTTACGTGAGGCTATATTTTTATTCACCACATGATATCTGTTTTGCTTGGAGCGACTTGTATGATATGAGTATTTTATTTTTAGTTTTCCACAACCATCCTTGCTGTACACACATTTTGAGAGGGATACATATGAATCATGATTTATTAGAATACTCTATGTGCTTCACTTATATCTTTTGAGCTAGGCAATTTTGCTCTAGTGCTTCACTTATATCTTTTTAGAGCAGGGCGGTGGTTTTATTTTATAGAAATTGTTGAACTCTTTTGCTTCACTTATATTATTTTTAGAGTCTCTCTAAACACTACAAAAGAAGACACATCTGTGACATTTTGGGCAGAACGAAAAAAATTTCTGTCATACTTATGACACTTCTATGATGATAATTGTGACAAAACCCGGTATCATCATAGGTGTGGTGGGCTCCTACTTCTATGACAAAAAATCATGACAGATAATGGGCTTTTCGTCCTGGGCGGGCCGGAGACGCAGCTGCATGACATTTTTTGGGCCATCCATGACGGAAAAACCCATGGTAGAAGCGAGGGCGAGGAAAATTCCGGCGAGTTCCCGGTTACGGTGGGAGGTCGGGGGCCAAGCGATGCGTGTTTCTCTCGTACACGTACACGCGTGTGTGCGAGGCGTTGGCTCTAACTGAACCCGAGTGAGGAGTTGGGCTCTAACTGAACCCGAGCGATTGCACTGCAGGCTACGCATTACTGAACCCGAGCGATCGATCGATGGCTGCTAACTGAACCCGATCGAGCGATACCTTCGCTACTGCTGCTAACTGAAGCCGATCGATGCTGCCTCTGGATGAACAGTGAGCGTTGCGGGGGGGTTTGGATGAACAGTGAACGGTGGGGGTGGATGAATAGGACCCCGTGGCGTTGCATCTGGATGACCAGGACCTCGATCGATCGAGCCGGTTGGGGCTGGATGAACAGGACTCCGTGGAGGGCTGGATGAACAGGACGACCCCGTGGAGGGCTGGATGAACAGTAGACGGTGGAGGGATGGATGAACAGTAGCCCGTGGAGGGGTGGTTGAATAGGAGCCCGTGGAGAGGGGTGGTTGAACAGTAGTCGGTGGAGTAGCGCGCGGTGGAGGCTGGATGAACATGAGCCCGTGGAGGCTGGAGGAGGTTGACGGTGGATGAACAGTAGCTCGTGAGGCTGGAGGAGGTCGACGGTGGGGATGAACAGTATCCCGTGGAGTCCTGTTTTGCGGTACGCCACACACCTCCCGATGAACAAGCCCCCGTTTCGACCGTAACGCTCCAACACAAGTCCGTTTCGTCCGTTTTGCGGTACGCCACACCCCTCCCGATCAACAGGACCCCTATTTCGACC
>NC_041389.1:134290022-134331815 GCF_002162155.2 Triticum dicoccoides
GTCGAACACAAGGCCGTTTCCTCCGTTTTGTGGTACGCTAGGCCTCGTTTTCCATCGCATGTTCCGTCCAAGCCGGTTGGCTCCCACGCGTTCCGTTGCCTCCTGATGACCACGACGCATTTCGTTGCCTCCCGATGAACACGACACATTCTGTTGCCTCCCCATGAACACGACGACGACGCAGTTTCCCCGTTACGACCCAGCCATGTACACGAACCTTGGCCGTACGTATAGGCGAGTAGGCGTTCGGGACCCCGCCCGTATGTATGTACGTGGCCGTATTTTCTTTCTTCCACACTGGCCGTTGTACATACATGTACATGCTACGTGTGTGCCTCTACTACGACACGTGCGCGCCTCTACTAAGACACGTGCGCGCCTCTACATCGATAAGTATGTACGTACACGTTCGCGACCAGAATGACAATGCTACGTACGCTTCGACCAGGTGGGTCCAGATTGTCATGCACTTCCTTGCGTGTAAAGATGTAGCTAGTGGGTGCCAGCAGTCAGGGGGGCGAATCATTTTTTTTTGCCCGGACGCACTTACTTGCATGCGAAGATGTAGCTGGTGGGTCCCAACAGTCAGGGGGAAACATTTTTTTTGTGAAATACGGTGGCCCGTTCGGTGGGTCCCTGCTGTCAGGTGGAGGAATAATTATTTTGCCCGTAATAAGGAGGCACTTCCTTGCGGCCACCGTGGACCCAGCTATTAGTCTCTCCATGTACAGTACTCTTCCGATGGAACTCGTTCCTTGACCATGTTGACCACGCCGCGCCGAGAGCACCAGGGCGGTGGGCAATGGCGAGGCCTAGGAAGGGGACGACGCGGATCCGGGGGAAGACGCGGCAGTGGAAGCCCGTGCGGGAGGAGTACGAGGGTTCACTGGTTTGGCTGCGATGTGAGGTTGCCGTCACCGCAGAATAACAGGGGGTGTGGGTGAGTAGAGGGATGGTCTGGCCAGCGGTGGGAGTAGTAGGGGCGGTGAGGCCTCCGCGGCATCATAGCGGCCACGGGAGGCAGGAGCACGCGGCACGACCGGTGCTGGTTTGGGCAGCTGGAGCAAGAAGACAAGAGGTTAAAGAAGCACTACGGCCGTTGGATGGACATCGTACGGTCACAAGAGCTAGAATCGTTCATATAGACTAAGTTGACAAAGCCCTCCGTCCCCGTCAACTTAGTTGGCCCACAAGTAATCCTCCCACAATGGTGGGACCCAGCTAGCAAGGGGTATTCATTTTTTCTGTGCGTAATAAGGAGGCACTTCCTTGCGTGCGAAGATATAGCTGGTGGGTTTGACCTGTCAGCAGGGTTAACGTTTTTTTCGCGAAATACAGAGGCCCTTCCGGTGGGTCCCAGTTGTCAGGTGGAGGAATCATTATTTTGCGCGTAATAAGGAGGCATTTCCGTGTGTGCGGCCGTGGACACAGCTGTCAGCCTCTCCACGTATAGTCCACGTCTGATGGATGTCGTTCGTTGACCATGTTAACCAGGCCGCGCCGAGAGCACCATGGCGGTGGACGACGGCGAGGCCTAGGAAGGGAACGACACGGAGCCAGGGAAAACTCGGCAATGGTTGCCCACGCGATGGGGAGTACGAGTGTTTACTGGTCCGGCTGCCGTCGCCGGAAAATAACAGGAGGTGTGGGTGAGTAGAGAAATGGCCTGGCCAGCAATGAAGTAGGGTGGGGCGGTGCGGCCTGTGCGGCAGCACAGCCGGCCACGGGAGGCGGGAGCAGGAAGTCCCACCGGAGCTGGTTTGGGTGGCTGGAGCAAGAAGATCAGATATTGAAGAAGTAGCAAGGTCATTGGATTAACATCCAATGGTCACTGCTGCTAGAATCGTTTGTGGACTAAGTTGACAAAGCCAAAGTACACGTCAACCTAGCAGACCCACAAGTCAGCCTCCAAATCTGTCCCAAACAGCATACAGCCCGAAATTTCTAGCCAGACTCAAATTAATTTTAAATCTAAATATACCTTAATTTAAATTCAATGAAATTTTACCCTCACAAAAACAATGAAATTTAAAATATCAAAATCCGAAAGAAAACAATATTTTGGAACTAATTGCCAATTTGCTGTATTTTTTCATTTTACAGCCCATTTATTATTACTTATAGCCCATTTCTTATTACTTATAGCCCATTTTGTGGGCAAAATGCATCCCTCCTCGTCTTGAAAGATTTCCGTCCCATTAGGGCGTTGAAAAGCAAGTAGGCCTATGTTGGTTATTCTGCAAAAAACAAAATAGTTGGCTAGCCATTTTCAGAAAGGAAAAAAACAAAATGGGCTGGTCATGTGCTAAACATATGAAATAAAAGATTGGGATAGACGGGCCACGGGTCCTGCACAACCCAGTTGATACCCTTCTCCGTCCTGAAAAAACAAAATTACTGCGCGCGCTATTGGGTCCCTACTGTCATCCTCACCATGTAAAGTCATCTCCTTATTCCTCTCGGTTGTTGACCATGTTGACAACACCGGAGGGCGGCGCCACGGCGAGTGAACCAAGGCGGAGGATGATGGTGAGGCCTCGGATGGGAACAAACAGTAGTCGGGGAAGTTGCGTGGAGTTTTAGGGTGCGATGTGGCCATGATGCGTGCGCGGCAGCATAGCCAGCCATGGGAGGCAGGAGCAGGCGGTCCCGCCGGTGCTGGTTTGGCTTTGGCGGCTCAAGGAAGAAGAGACTGAAGAAACACAACATATGTTGAATGTCAATCCAACGGTCAATGTCGGCACAATCGTTTGTTGACTAAGCCGACACTAAGTAGCATACTTTTTTATATATATGAAGAAAAGAAAAACTGGGATCGTTCCCGAAATTGCGACCGTTCGATCTTGTGTCGCAACTAAAACTGCGAGGACAATGCGTTCGTCTGCCATCCTCCTCCCAAGGAATGTTCGCCACATAAGTGACTAGCACCCTTGGTTTTCAACCGAGAGGTCTTGGGTTCGAGTCCCAGGAACTCTCAATTTTGTCCTCCTTCCTTCCTCGCAAAAAAAGGGAAAGATAATCAAAGACTTGGGAAGGCATATAGAACAAGCTAGTGTATTAGTAAAGAGACGTTGCCGAGTTCTAGAAAAAAGAGAGACGTGCTCATGTAGCTGGTTCGAATCCAAACCTAGAATATGACTATATAAGGTGCTATGCTACTCTGCAAGTAATGAAATTGACATATCCAACGTTCACTTCTCCTCTTCTCTACTTACTCTGCCTAGCATCAGAAGCTCTAGCCGCAGCAACCATGTCCTCTGGCTGCTCGTCCACTTGCTCTTCAGCAGGCAACAACCAGATATGCGCTAAGTTGCCACCCGTACCATCGCCTGTGGGTCTCATCACACCCCCGCCGGCACACGCACCGCAGTGGATTGCTCATCGCAACCCGCTGCCGTTGGTGTGGTGCCACTGCTGCAAATCACGTAGAGTCATCCATCGCGTCTCAACCACAATCCTCAACCCTGGCCGAGTCTTCTACAAATGCCCGAATCATGGGGTAATAATATGTTTAAGTGTTGTTCTACTGCTTTCAGTTGCTGATTTTTTTAATAGTTTGGTTGATGATCTTCCAATTTGATTCGTGCAGAAAAGGGAAGATTCATGTGATTTGTATTTCTGGGAAGTTGCTGATGTGGGGGAATGCAACTACGCTGATTATTTGGTTAGCCAAGGAATCCCAATACTAGCAGGTTGGGGTGTTGAACAAGTAACTGAAGGAACGACAGAAGAGGAAGATGCAGAGCAGAAAGTTAAAGATGCAGTTCCTCTGATCATGGCCAAGCAACAGCTGCTGAACGGCCTTGACAGCAATGAGGAGATGAAAGAGCTTGTGAAGATAATGGGCAAAATTGATGTGCTCTATAGGATGATTGTCTCTTTATTTGCAGTGTATGTAGCACTCGTGATGTATTCAGTAGCTATGACATGAGCACTTTGCTGAAACTAGTAATGAATGAAACCTGTGTAGCAGGCTGGGGGTAGTGTTGTGAACATCTAATTATTTCTATTAATGGAAATCAGGGGGTATCCCCTTTTTCTCATAAATAAATAAATAGTAGAGGCCCTGTCGGGTCAGCTTTGTTCTCATTCGAAGACGTCGAGCAAATTGCAGTCCAACAGCAAACTATGTCATCAAATTCAAGTTTCATAGCCAAATATGAGTCCAACTAAACAACAATTTCATCATGTTTTAGTTGTCATACAATCACCAAACACAAATCAGCATACATAACAAGTGATGTTCTCGCAGCAAAATACTAAACAACATGTTCATCAGGTTTCAGTTGTCATAGCAAACACAATTTCACATAGTAGATAAAAAACGTCTTCTGACAGGCAAATACGACAAAAGCAATGTAATCATCATCCACAGCAGCAGCGTCAACATCTTCACCATGTGTAGTCGTAATTCCCCACGGTGTCATCTTCTTCTTTGTCCTCAACGTCCTCGAACATTGGCTTCTTCTTGATCAACTCTTGTATGTCCACAGTACGACAGGCAATCTTTTCGTCGGCGTCATTGACGTGATGGTTCTCAAAGATATTAGGAACATCTGTGTTATCTTGTACATCAGGAGCAGTGTAAGCATCATCTTGTTGTGCAACTTCATTAAACGAATCGCTCTGCTCAAACCTTTGCTATACTCTCCAGTCATCACTATGTGCAAATGTGTCTTCCCAAGAAAAATATCTGTGTTGCTTGATTTGCCAAAATAAAAGGCTAGTTGGTCTGGTACGCCACCTTGACATTGATGGATTTGAAATAATCATCAGCTCTGGGTTTTGCGATCCTAGAAAACAGGTTATACCAACGATAGCACAAAAAAACCACACACCGATGATCCTCAAAACTGGAGATATACTGCAACTGAACAATGTCTGTTATGTTAGCATACATTTCAGTTATCTCTTTGTCATACGTATCCGTGCTCATGATGGCACTATTTTGTGTCTTCCTGCCTTCGTCTCGTGCAAGGGTGTTGTAGCGCACATCTCCAACAACGCAAGATTCATAATGTCTTACCCGAGTATCAGGACCCATTGCTAGTGAGTAAAGGGCATCATCAACTGCCTGTCCATCCTCCCGCATCTTCTTAACCTATGGTTAGAAAATAGACAAGCTGATCATCTTATTTACTCAATATATTAAAAAAACTGACAGTGCGATTTAAAAGCTTACATGGCTCTTGAACCATTTTGCAAATCCTGCCATAACCAGTTTGTCAATGTTTCTTGGATTTTGCGGCAGTAAATCCTTTTTGTAGATGTTGCACAACATAGTGATCGCGTCAAACATCTAAATATATAAGAATGTGCTGCAAGTTTAGTAGATTACGATGTATAAGCTGCAGTACTGCACTTACTTGATATAAGGTAGTATCTCAGGATAGTTATTCAACACATACCAAACCATTTTGTCCAAATCTTTAGGTTTGTCCTCTTGTCGACTCTTCCCTGTAACTAGAACAGAATAATCGAAAACATTGAGCCCAGGATTGTCTTCACCCACCTCTTTGCTAAGCTGATCAGCTGTTTCAATGTATTTTGAGCAGAATGTCAACGCTTCTGTAGCAATGTAGGCCTCTGCAATGGAATCCTCGGGTCTAGCTCTGTTCCTAACATAGCCCTTGAAAGTGCCTAGCCATCTTTCAATAGGGTACATCCAACCATACTGTACTGGACCTCTAAGTAGTGCCTCATCAGGTAGATGAACAACCAAATGCACCATCACATCAAAGAAGGCTGGAGGATATATCTTCTCAAGGTCGCATAAGATAGTTGGTATCTTGTCTCTTAGACGCTCCAAAGCATCTATCCTGATATTTCTACTATAGAGTTCCCTGAATAATTGTCCCAACTCTGCAACTGCTCTGTATAGGTCAGGGAGGCCCAATCCTCTAAGGATAACAGGTAAAACCCTTTGAAGTAGGACATGGCAGTCATGAGTTTTCAACCCTTGTACCTTGTTTCCATCTGCACTGACTCTCCTTTCAGGGTTGGAAGCAAATCCATGTGGGAATCTCACACGTGACAGGACCTCGCAGAATTCTTTTCTTTTTACCTTGTCCAAGACGTACACAGCTGGTGCCATATCCCGTGGTTTACCTTCATCTTGCACCTGCAAATCCTGTCTGATACCCAGGTGTGTCAAATCAATCCTAGATTTTAAGGTATCTTTCATCTTGCCTTCAATATTAAGAAGTGTGCCGATAATGCTGTCACATATATTTTTCTCGATATGCATCACATCAAGATTATGTCGCAGATCCAAATCTTTCCAACACTCCAAGTCCCACAAAGTGGACCTGCGGGTAAACAATAATCTCTCTTCTGCCCTGCCATGCTTCCTTTTCCCGCTACCATTACCAGGATTGTTGGGGATATAACTACTGAGTGTAAACCGCCCAGGAGAGGCCGGTTTATACTCATATGTACTTAAGCCCATGAAGACAAGGAATATGGCGCTTTACTATTGAAGCTTAGAGGCCTAGAGCCCAAGGGTGGATTAGGGCCCATGTATGTAAACCGCCATGAGATATGTAACTTGTGTTGTAAGTTAGGGAAAGGTAGAAATCGAGTTGGACACGTGTATGAGCCGGCCTCGGTGTTCTGTAAACTGTCGGCGTCAACCTGTGTATATAAAGGGACGACCCGGTGGCGGTTCAGGGACAAGAAACAACAACTCGAGAGATAGGTAAAGCGGATTCGCTCCCTGCTCATCGAGACCCATCAATTCCACCACAACTGGATCGTAGGCTTTTACCTTCACCGCAAGGGGCCGAACCAGTATAAACTCCCCGTGTCCTTTGTCCGGTTTAACCCCTTTTTGCTAATCTCGTTGTGATGGCTCCATGACTAAGTCCTCTCACTAGGACATTTGACGTGTTAATTCGACGACAGTTGGCGCCCATCGTGGGGCTATCGCACGATGGTTTCGAGTTCTTAAAGGGCAACTTTGAAGGACTCAAAGGATACACAGTTGGACGTATGACCAAGAGTTGTCGCGGCAAGCTCTACATCGACGATGCAGGCTGGGACCCTGAGGTCGGCTCAATCGAGTACGGGTACCGAGTCCCCTTCGGTGGAATTCACGTTTTCATCGGCAAGATCGGTGAACCGGGCCCTGAGCCGGACATCTGCACCGACCTCGTCGAGACGGCTCAGCGTGCGAGTCCTATCCGGGTTTAGCCTGCCATGAAGCGTGCATTCATAGGATTCATTCATGGCGCGGAATCTGACCCGGTGTTCGATGGTGAGACGGTCATTTACTCTGATGGCGAATCATCCACCGGTGAGACCGAGTCGCTTTACCAGATGCAAGATGGCCTGTTCGGGGGCTGTTCCGATGGCGACAGTATTCTGGACCCTCTTGAACCGCCAAACCGGGTTGGAATCTTCATGGCCGGTACACAACCCACATTGCAATCTTCAATTATAGCAGCAATGATTTCTGGATCGGCAGCCGGGGCAGGAGGCCCCGCACGCCGGCCAGCTCAAGTTCTTTCTGGTTTGTTGGACGCCTGGATGACATTGTTGACCACGGCAGTTACCCCGAAGACTCAAGATCGGCATAACGCGGAGGTCACAAAGCTACGGGATCAGATAACTCAGGCCAAGGAGGACTTGGCGGCTGAGGAAACCAGGATGGCTGATGAACGGGCCGCCTTAGATGCCCAGTCATAGCGGATTCAGGCAGAGAATTACCGGCTCATGCTGGATCAGAACGCGTCGAACAAGGTGTTGAGGAGGAGGCATCGGTCTCGCCTATCGCCGGTTTTATGAAGCAACAAATCTCTTCAACACACCAGGAGCAGGACCCAGTAATCTCGCAGCAGTGAACCGGATTGAAGCGCCTGGGACTGGAGGGTCGGATCAGCCACGGGTGATGGACCCGCCTCGACGCACAGATAATCCACCGCAATACATGTCACCCCCTCCGGGTCACTTCTCCACCCCTTTGGATAACATGATTGTTGTGGCATCCCGGTTGGCAGCTATTCGGATGGAGGGAGATTCTCCGGCGGCGGTTGAGACGCGGCGGGCCAGGGATCTTCTTCAAACCACTATGGTGCAACAGCAAGCCTACTCATATAGCCGGGACAGAATTCATTCGACCCCCCGCCCAGGCAAGAGTTGCAGCAGGCACATTGAGGAACCGGCTGTGTCAAACAGTGCGCGGAACTGTGACGCCCCTCGGGGAACTAATCCGGCGCGTAGTAGTGCAAATGCTCAGGACATGGTGGATAATGGTAGAGCGCGTCTTGAGGCCAAGTTAGCAGCACAGTACGCGAATCATCAACCCGCGCCGGTTTCAGCTCTTGGGGAGTGCCGTGTCTCACCCCAGCTCTGCGTAACATGCGGTTACCCAAGGATTTCAAGGGCCCATGTAATGTGCCTAATTACACCGCCGATTTACCCCCCGAGTCATGGGTCGAGATTTATGAAATGGCAATGGAGATGCTGGATGTGGACGAAGCGGCGTGCGTGAAGTACTTCACCATGATGTTGGACGGAACGGCTCGTACTTGGTTAAAAAGCATGCCAGTTAACTCCATTAGTTCATGGGGCGAGTTGAAGGCCCGGTTTATAGCAAACTTCAAAGATACGTGCAAGCAACCCATGTCGATTGTGGATCTAGCTGCTTGTGTCCACGGAGAAGGCGAATCAATGACTCATTGGGTGCGTCGGGTTTCAGAAATCCTGCATTCGTCGGACCGCATCAATGCTGATACAGAAATCATAACATTGGAGGGCAATTGCCGGTTTAAGTCGCTGAAGAAGAAATTGGGACGGCTCAAGCGTCACTCCAATGACATGGGAACGCTTATGGCATCTTTGGTTAAATTGTCGATTATGATAATACCAAGGATCCTGAGTCTGATGAAGAGAAGCCAGAGAAGGGAAAGAAGAATGTCGATGCAAAATGACAGCAGCATAACCAGGCTGGCCATGGGAATAACGGTAAGCGCAAAGCGGACAATAATTCTGATTTTGTGGCTAACACCAATGTTCAAGGTAATAATCAGCGCCGTAAGGGTGAACCGCCCCCACGTGGCGGAGGATCAGGCATGAATCTGGAGCGTCTGTTGAACCAGCCCTGCCCAAAGCACGGGACGCAAGAGAAACCGGCTACGCACCTATGGAAGGATTGCTTCATTATGCAAGAGTTCAAAAATTCAGATCTCTTCCGGTATGATCATGGATCATCTGGCGGTTCAGGAACCGGTTTTCACGGGCCGGGTTATGGTGGAGGTAATTCCGGTTTAGGTTTTCAAGGCAACCAAGGTGGACAGGGCAATCAAGGAAATCAGGGCAACCAAGGTGGTCATAATCAACAGGGAAATCAACAACAACAGCAGTCGGGTTATCAGAGTCACCCGAAACAGTTAAATGGTGGACAGTACCATGTCTTCACTAGTAGTCTGTGCAAGCGCGATCAGAAGCTTCATAAGAGGGCAGTAAACTCCGTTGAACCGGCAATGCCCCGTTACCTGCGCTGGTCTGAACAACCCATTGTGTGGAGTCGCGTAGATCATCCGCCCCGGGTTGATAATCCGCATCATCTGGCATTGGTGGTTGCATCGCAGGTTGGAGGTTATAAGTTCACCAAGGGGCTGATGGATGGAGGGAGCAATATCAACATCTTATATTATGAAACTTTCCGGCGTATGGGGTTGACGGATAAAAATCTTAAACTGTCAAACACCGTTTTTCACGGTGTAGTGCCTGGTAAATTGGCCTACCCGGTCGGCAAGATAGCTCTGGAAGTGGTCTTTGGAGATGATCATGATTCAAGATCAGAGACATTAACCTTCAAAGTGGTAAAGATCAAAAGTCCGTACCATGCCCTGTTTGGAGAGACGGTTATGCTAAATTCATGGCCAGGTCGTGTTATGTTTATCTGCAGCTCAAGATGTCGGGTCATAAGGGGACCATCACAGTTCATGGTAGCCGCAAAATCGCGCTGGAGTGCGAGGAGGGTGATGCGGCTTATGCTGAGTCGGTTTGTGCAACAGAGGAGTTAAAATTCTATAAGGACAATGTTGATCCGGCAGATATGACTTCTCTGAAAAATCCTACTACGGAGCATGATCCGGCTTTGAAGTTTAAATTGGCTGATGAGACTAAGTTGGTTGATTTTGTTCCTGGCGACTCATCCAAGCAGTTCAGCATCAGTGTTAACTTGGATCCAAAATAGGAAAGCACGCTCATCGAGTTCATCCGTGAGAACAGGGACATCTTTGCATGGAAAACTTCCGACATGCCAGGTGTATCGAGGGAACTCGCTGAGCACACCCTTAATATTGATCCCAAGTTTAAACCAGTCAAGCAATTTCTTCGCCGCTTTAATGAAGAGAGACGCAAGGCCATTGGTGAGGAGGTAGCCCGGCTCTTGGTAGCAGGGTTTATTGTGGAATTTTTTCACCCTGAGTGGTTGGCTAACCCGGTGCTGGTACTCAAGAAGAACGACACTTGGCGTATGTGTGTGGATTACACAGATTTGAACAAGGCTTGCCCAGCCGATCCTTTTGCCCTCCCTCGTATTGATCAAATTATTGATGCTACGGCGGGTTGTGAGCGGTTGAGTTTTCTGGATGCCTATTCAGGTTATCATCAGATCAAAATGGCGGTTAAGGACCAGGAGAAGACAACTTTTATAGCTCCCTTTGGAGCCTTCTGCTATGTATCTATGCCTTTTGGGCTCAAGAGTGCCCAGGCGACTTATCAGCGGTGTGTGCAGAATTGCCTTCGCAATCAGATTGGGTGTAATGTTCATGCTTATGTGGACAATATCATGGTAAAATCCAAGAAGTCAGAAACACTCTTAACTGATTTAAAGGAAACTTTTGATAATTTGAGGGTTTACATGATGATGCTTAATCCAGCCAAGTGTGTTTTTGGTGTGCCAGCTGGCAAGCTCTTGGGTTTTCTAGTGTCTAACAGGGGCATTGAAGCTAATCGGGAAAAGATCAAGGCTATCACTAATATGAACAAGGGTGTCCCGATCTTTCGAAAGGTTCTGATAACTCTCGATTTGGTGGAAACTTGATACAACTCGATCCGGCTTCCGAACAACACGTTCTGAACCCCGCAATCGCAGCACCACGTCTCCTCTGGTTATCGACCGGCGATGCATGGTCGACCTCGCCAAGAAGGCTAATCCTTGCCTGCGAATTGAAGAACACAAGCAAGAACAAGAAAGAATGTAACCAAATTGCAGATGTATGATTAATCTCACGAAGTTGGGGTCTCACAAACCGATGAACGGCAAAACTGTTCTTGACAGGATAATCTAAGCAAAACCCGACCCTAACCTAAGCACCGGCGGCTGTAAATATGGTCTAGGGTTACACAAGGACCCTCTGGTCACGCCCCTAATTGGGCTCAAAGAGATACATGGCCCAAAGGCCCAAAACGGTGGCGTAGCACTGAGACAGATTCTGGGCATCTTTTGTTTCGATGAGTCCCGTTGATTCAGGAGGAATTTGACCATGGAACCAGCGCCATTGGATAGGCTATCTTCTCAGCTATCCATGCATATATAGAACGTCCAAAACTGAGCCCGTATGCGACCTGGACAACCGTTTTAGTGCAGACTGCTCCTGGACTCCGAAACAGACTCAAAGTCAACTTTGTTTGGGCCTCCACCTTGACTTGGATGCCCTTGCTAGTCCTCTCCACCTCCAAGCCCCTCCCCTAGTATATCCTGGTGCTCTCCATGGTTCCTAATCATAATATAATCATTGGGTCAGTCTTGAGGAAAACAGCAGATGTGCGAAGGAAACTGAACAGAATATGGAGCAGACCACAGTCGGCTGAACTGGAGGAGGAAACAGCGAATCTGTCAAAAGAACTAGATGAATTGCTCCTCAGGGAGGAACTTATGTGGAGGCAGAGGTCGAGGGCCACGTACCTGCGCAAGGGAGATAGGAATACCAGGTGGTTCCACCGGAAGGCCACTTGGAGACAGAAGAAAAATAATATTTTGAGATTGAAAGATGACAAGGGCAACTGGGTTGAGGACGATCAGGGCTTACATCCATTAACAAATTCGTTTTTCAAGAACCTATACAAGAAGGAAGATGGCATCGATCCAAAAGACATACTGGATTTGGTCGCTGAGCGAGTGAATGAGGATATGAATTCCATGTTAACGAAACCTTTCTCGGAGGGGGAAATAGGTGATGCTCTTTTCCATATTGGTCCGCTTAAAGCCCCCGGCCCGGATGGTTTTCCGGCATGCTTTTTCCAAAGAAACTGGGGAGATCTAAAAGAGGATGTCATAAGAGGTGTGCTGGATTTCTTTGAGAGAGGTGAGCTACCAGAAGGAATGAACGACACGGTGGTAGTGCTCATTCCTAAAGGAAAAGACCCTCAATCCCTGAAGGACTTTAGACCTATCAGTCTATGCAATGTCATCTACAAGGTGATCTCAAAGTGCCTAGTGAATCGCCTTCGCCCTATTCTTGATTACATCATCTCAGAAACACAGAGCGCATTCATTCCGGGAAGACTGATAACAGATAATGCTATCATTGCTTTTGAGTGTTTCCATAAGATACAACACTGCCGAAAAGAGAGGGACAACTATTGTGCATACAAGCTGGACCTTGCAAAAGCTTATGATCGAGTGGACTGGTGCTTCCTTGAAGGAGTTCTCCGGAAGTTTGGTTTTTGCAGCAAATGGACTACGTGGGTGATGCAGTGCGTCCAATCAGTGAGATACTCAGTGAGATGTAATGGCACGCTATTGGAGCCTATATTACCGTCCCATGGGCTACGTCAAGGAGATCCGCTAAGCCCCTACCTTTTCCTCTTTGTTGCGGATGGACTAGTGCACCTGTTAAAGAAGGAGTTAGCAGAAAACAATCTAAACCCAATTAAAATTGCGATAAATAGCCCGGGAATCTCGAATCTCTTGTTTGTAGATGACAGCTTGATCTTCTTCAAAGCGGTACTGGAGCAAGCTAGAATGATCAAGAAGGTGTTGGATACTTTTCAGAAATGCACAGGCCAGCTTCTTAGCCAAAGCAAGTGCTCCCTCCTCTTTAGTGAAGTTTGCCCTGTTGAAACAAAGGAGGATATAAAAACCATTTTGGGGGTAGTGTCAGACTCCTTTGAAAGCAAGTACTTGGGCTTGCCGACCCCGGAAGGGAGAATGAAGGATGAGCAATTCCAGCCGATTATGGATAGATTTGGTAAAAGATGCAACGACTGGTCGGAGAAGTTCATGTCCTATGCGGCAAAAGAGACCCATGTCAAGTCAGTTGTTCAGGCCCTTCCGACCTTCACCATGAGTGTGTTCCTGCTATCTAAAGGCTTTTGTGATAAGTACGAGAAACTTATAAGGGACTTCTGGTGGGGGGATGATGAGGGACACCGCAGGGTTCATTGGATGTCTTGGGACTGCATGATAAAGCCCAAGCGAGCGAGGGGATTGGTTTCCGAGATATGCACTTATGTAACCAAGCGCTTCTCGCCAAACAGGGCTAGAGGCTAATTCAAAACCCGGATAGCCTATGTGCAAGAGTGCTCAAATCCATATACTACCCAAATGGAAATCTGTTGGACACAATGTTTGCGAAAGACGCGTCCCCTGTTTGGAAGGCCATTGAGTTTGGCCTTGAACTCTTGAAAAAGGGTCTAATCTGGCGGGTGGGAGACGGCAAAAGCATTCAAATCCAGCGGGACCAATGGATCCCGAGAAGAGAGGGCCTCATGTGGCTGCTTTTATCAGAAGATCTCGGATAAGATGGGTCAATCAACTTATGATTCCTAATAGCAAGGAGTGGAATGAAGAGTTAATTAGGAAGATTTTTTTTCCATTCGATGCTGATGAAATATGCAAGATCAGCATCCCCTCATCGAATGTGGAAGATTGCATTGCTTGGCATTATGAGAAGAATGGTATTTTCTCGGTCAGGAGTGCATACAAGCTAGCTGCAGCAAAACCCCTCAAGTTCCAATAGAGAACCTAATGACCGCAGTATCTGGGATCTTATCTGGAAAGTGAAAGTTCCTGGGAAGGTACGCATTTTTGCTTGGAGGGTAGCCACTAACACTCTGGCCACAAAGAAAAATAAGTGGAAGAGAACTTTGGAAGTGGATGCTACTTGTAGCATTTGCAGAAATGGTATAGAAGATGAACACCATGTAGTTATTATGTGCACCAAGAGTAGGGGCCTGAGAGCGGCAATGATGGATTATTGGCACCTCCCAGCAGAGAACAAATTGTGGTACACAGGGGATGATTGGCTGCAAGTTGTTTTGGATACTAAAAATGAGGAGGTGCGTGCAAAAACACTGCTTCTGCTATGGCGGTGCTGGCATCTGAGAGAGGATTGCATAAGGAACAATGGCAAAGAGACCATCAGGAGCTCTGTGTTGTTTGTAAAACAGTACGAGGAAGAATTCAGAAATGTTTCTGAAGCTATTGACGGGGCAGAAGGAAAGAAGAAAGCTTGGAGGAAGGAAGATGATTGCAACCATTTTATGGAGATCCAGGAGGTAAGTGGAGGCCCCCGGTACGAGGAACGACCAAAATCAACACTGACGCCGCCTTCCATGAGGATTCAGGAGAGAGTGCAGCGGGCGCTGTGGTACGTGATCACAGTGGCTCAGTCCTCCTTTCGGCCTACAAAAAGATTCCGAAATGTCGTAGCGCGGAGGAAGCCGAGGCCCGGCCTGCTCTTATGGGTCTTCGAGAAGTGGCCAAGTATTATACTGGAAAGGTGGAGCTTGAGATGGACTGCCAAAGCATCGTTTCGGAGTTATCTAACTAGCATCCTCCCCGTTCTCCTCATTTTGGACTGATCATGGATATTAAAAAGGCTATGGCTGCCTTTGCTGCATGCAAGGTCTCCTGGGTGAAGTGCCAGAGAAATGCCTTGGCGCATGGTCTAGCGGCGTTGACTGGGAGCAGGGGAGATCAAGTGATGATCGCAGACATCCCTCCTAGCTTACGATCCGTGATGTTATCTGAATGTACGGCCCCTTCTGAGTAGGTGTCCTACTCTGTTCTCAAAAAAAATCATTAGGTAGCAATCTATTCTCAGGAACATATAAAGAAGTGCTTAGGAACGAGCTCACCTCTAAATTCAATTGTCGCGCTTGAGCTCTAGTGATCGGTCCTTGTATTTCCAGTGGAGTTTTGTATGTACCCGAAGGAGTGATGTCCTCATCATCCTCCCCCTCTTGAATTTGAGTCGTCCTCGACTCAAACTCATCCTCTTCTCCCAAATATGGCCTCAAATCTGAAATGTTAAAGGTGGAACTAACCCCAAACTCGGGAGGCAACTCAAGTTTATATGCATTATCATTTATCTTGGCAAGTATTTTGAAAGGACCATCAGCTCTAGGCATCAACTTAGACTTTCTTAAATCTGGAAACCTATCCTTTCTCAAGTGCAACCAAACCAAATCACCCGGTTCTAGTTTAACTTCTTGTCTACCTTTACTACCAGCAATTCTATACTTTTCATTCATTTTTTCAATATTGTGCTTTGTTGTGTCATGCATTTTCAAGATAAAATCAGCACGTTCTTTGGCATCATTGTGAATCCTCTCACTTGTAGGTAAAGGCAAGATATCAATAGGAGCACGGGGATTGAAACCATACACTACCTGAAAAAGGACATACCTTGGTGGTAGAATGTGTTGCCCGGTTGTAAGCAAACTCCACATGAGGCAAACATTCTTCCCACATCTTCAAATTTTTCTTCAAAACAGCCCTCAACATGGTGCCCAAAGTGCGATTCATCACCCCAGTTTGCCCATCAGTTTGTGGATGACAAGTTGTAGAAAACAACAATTTTGTACCCAACTTGTTCCATAGGGTGCGCCAAAAATGACTCAAGAATTTTGCATCACGATCGGAAACAATAGTAGAAGGCATACCATGCAAACGAACAATCTCTTTGAAAAAGAGTTCAGCAATATAAACAGCATCATCACTTTTATGACATGGTATAAAGTGTGCCATCTTAGAAAAACGATCCACCACAACAAAAATACTATCCCTTCCCCTCTTAGTCCTAGGCAATCCTAACACAAAATCCATAGAAATATCTGCCCAAGGAATAGAAGGAACAGGAAGAGGCATGTATAAACCATGTGGATTCAAGCGAGATTTAGCTTTTTGACATGTGGTGCAGCGAGCCACGAACCTCTCAACATCTCTCCTCATCTTTGGCCAAAAGAAATGTGTGGCCAGAATGTCCTCCATCTTCTTCGCACCGAAATGACCCATCAATCCTCCTCCATGCGCCTCCTGTAACAACAAAAGACGAACGGAACCAACTGGAATGCATAAACGGTTAGCACTAAATAAAAACCCATCGTTAAGGACAAATTTATTCCATGTACGCCCCTCTCGACATTGCAGCAAAACATCTTTAAAGTCAGAATCAAGTGCATATTGTTCTTTTATTGACTCAAGTCCAAAAATCTGACAATCAAGTTGAGACAACAAAGTATATCGTCTAGACAAAGCATCAGCAATCACATTATCCTTCCCTTTCTTGTGTCTGATGATATAAGGGAAAGATTCAATAAATTCAACCCACTTAGCATGCCTACGATTCAAATTATTTTGGGAGCGAAGATACTCAAGCGATTCATGATCAGAATGAATAACAAATTCTTTAGGCCACAAATAATGACTCCATGTTTCTAAAGAACGCACAAGTGCATACAATTCCTTGTCATACGTGGAATAATTCAGAACGGGACCATGCAATTTTTCGCTAAAGTATGCAACGGGTTTACCATCTTGCATCAAAACACCACCAATGCCGACTCCACTAGCATCACATTCTAGCTCAAAAGTCTTACCAAAGTTAAGAAGTTGCAGCAATGGTGCGTGCGTAAGCTTGTCCTTCAAGGTGCCAAAGGACTCCTCTTGTGCCTTCCCCCAATGGAACGCCACACCCTTCTTCGTCAACTCATGTAGTGGTGCTACAATAGTGCTAAAATCCTTGACGAAGCGGCGGTAGAAACCTGCAAGACCAAGAAAACTCCTCACCTGTGTGATAGCTTGGGGTAGCGGCCAGCTTTGGATGGCGTCAATCTTCATTTCATCCACCTCGATTCCCTGTGGAGTAACAACGTAACCAAGAAAAGAGACTCGGTCCGTGCAAAAAATGCACTTCTCAAGGTTACCAAACAAACGTGCATCCCTTAAAGCATTAAAAACAGCACGTAAATGGTCCATATGTTCATCCGAAGACTTGCTGTAAATCAAGATATCATCAAAATAAACCACCACAAATCTACCAATAAAAGCTCTTAAAACCTCATTCATTAAGCACATGAAAGTGCTAGGTGCATTTGTCAAGCCAAAAGGCATTACCAGCCACTCATACAACCCAAATTTAGTTTTGAAAGTTGTTTTCCATTCATCTCCAAGTTTCATTCTAATTTGGTGGTAGCCACTACGCAAGTCAATCTTTGTGAAAATTATAGAACCACACAGCTCATCAAGCATGTCGTCTAACCTAGGAATAGGATGACGATACCGAATAGTAATATTATTGATGGCTCTACAATCAGCACACAGACGCCAAGTGCCATCTTCCTTAGGAACCAAAAGTATAGGAACAGCACAAGGACTAAGGCTTTCACGTACATACCTGCAGTCCAAAAGGTCTTGGAATTGTCGCTGAATTTCCTTGGTCTCCTCGGGGTTGGTTCGATAGGCAGCACGATCTGGCAAAGTTGCACCCGGAATCAAATCAATTTGATGCTCTATCCCTCTCATAGGTGGCAACCCCGGGGGTATCTCAGCTGGGAAAATGTCCTCAAACTCCTGCAAAAGGTTAGTGACAGCAGGAGACAACGAACTAGCAATATCATCAAGCGAAAACAAAGCTCGTTTGCATATCAAAGCATAGCAAATTTCATCATCAGAAATTTCAGCAAGGTCACATTTTGTAGCAAGCATAACACCACCCTTCAATTTAATTTCCTCGGCCTTAGAAATAGGTGCAGGCTTATCTTTTTTAGGTGGAAAAACAAAATTAGCAACTTGCTAATTTTCAGATTTAGCATCACTTGAACTAGCAGTTCTCTCTCTCTATCAGCTTGTACAATTTCAGCAGGGGTCAAAGGTACCAAAGTAATTTTCTGCCCTTTATGCACAAAAGTGTATTTATTACTTCTTCCATGGTGTGTAGCATCATTATCATGTTCCCAAGGCCGACCCAACAAAAATGAACAAGCTTGCATAGGTACGACATCACAATCAACAGAATCAGCATAGGCACCAATCGAAAAAGGAACTCTACATGTTTGTGTTACCTTAGCTTTTCCAAAGTCATTTAACCACTGAATATGGTATGGATGTGGGTGTGGTCGTGTGGTCAAACAAAGCTTCTTGACCAGATCAGAACTCACCAAATTGTTGCAGCTTCCTCCATCAATGATAACACGTGCTCGTCGGTTCTTGATAATGAAGAAAATCTGAAACAAATTGTGGCATTGTAGCTTCTCAGGTTGCTGAATTTGTGTGTTGAGCACACGCTGAACAATAATGTTCATGTAGCCTGAAGTATCGGCGCCCCCAAGGACATGACCCTCATCATCGTCGTCGGTGGTGGCATCATCATCATTAGCATCATCCTCCACATCGGAGGTGCTGATATAACCTCCATCTTCGGTTGCCACATATGCCCGCTGACTTGGGCAATCCTTCTGCATATGGCCACGTCCTTGGCAGCGGTGGCACTGAATGCTGGAAGTGCGTCCCGTCGAGGCGACGGACGAAGCACTATTGGTGGGAACCTGCAAAGAATTTTTACCTGAATAGGTAGGACGTGCAGAAGGTTGTGTAGGCGTTGTAGTAACACGACTGGCTGAGGTAGAAGCTTGCTGGTCCGCTGTTAGGGGCACCCGAAAAGAGGATGGCTTAGGCAGCCTCGAAGGAGCCGTCGTGCGTGGAGTGTAGGAGGCATGGACGTTTCTCTTGTTCCGCTGCTCACGTCCCTGCAATTCCTTCTCTGCAAGCATAGCAAACTGGAACAACTGGTTGATAGTATGAAATTCTTTATAATCAACAATGTCCTGAACATCACGCCTCAAACCCGAATAAAAACGACAAATAGAATCCTCAAGCCCCTCCACTATACCACAACGCATCAAACCCTTTTGAAGCTCAGCATAGTAAACTTGTACAGATTTTTCTCCTTGTTCTAAACGCTGCAGTTTGTTACGCAAATCTCTATGATACGAAGGAGGAACAAAACGATCACGCATAGCTACCTTAAGTCGTTCCCATGTATCAGGTAAAGCACCCTGTCCAGCTAGCCCATTCCACCAAATAATAGCAAAGTCCTTAAACTCACTAGTAACTAGTCGAACTCTATGTTGCTCAGGAACAAGGTGGGAATTAAACTTCTGTTCTAACGTCATCTACCAATCAAGGTAACCCTCGGCATCATAACGACCCGAAAAATTTGGTACTGTTAACTTAATCTTAGCATAAGGATCATCAGGAGCATGATTATTATTACCTTGATGGCGATGTTGATTAACTATACTACCTGTCGAAGTAATTGGACACGGATACCCTGAAAACGGCGAGACAATAAATCAAGACATCGGGGCTAGCAAAGCCCCTCAGTCCGACTGCCCGGCCGCTCCAGCCGGCCCCCCGTCCGACTGCTCTGCCTGGCCGGCTACCGACTACCGACTGCGCCAACCAGCCGGCTGCCGACTGCAGCCCGACCCGACACCGATAAGACCCCGGCGTGGCGGCCATACCACGGACGAGACGGCTGTACCTCATGTCATCATGTATAGTGTCACTTGTCCCCTGGCACTATTTATGAAGTGACCGAGGGGACAAGCATGACACCCCATCATGCCCCCTTGTTCCCATGCCACTACCTAGCTTACTTCATAAGCTACCCACATAGCTTACATATCAAGCTAGCTCCACACTATATATTTGGGCTCACATCCATCCATCTAGGGAGGATGAATTCCCTCACGCATGCATACATGCCACTCACGGTGGAGCACTCTCTTGCCCACTTGCTAGCTAGCTTATACACCCATATAAGACATATGCAAAGCCAGATGCCTATGGCACTGAGCTTAGATACAGCTCCAGGAGCACTCTGTACCAGATATACATACCAGATATACTCAGACATGCAGGAGTAGGGGTGTTATCTCTCCAGAGAGCCCCGAATCTGGGTAAACTAGCGCGTGCTACTCGCATACCCGTCCCTGGATATTCCGGCAGCAGTCTTGCCCTCACACGAAGCCACCTTGTGGCATATGTCGTCTTGCACCCCCGAGAGAATACCACGACATTTGGCGCCCACCGTGGGGAGGTACTATGCTACCGCGCTGCTGCTGGTTTCGCAGTCCGGGCGGGACCATCTTCATCATCTCCGCCGCGGCGTCGCACCGTCTCTCCGGTAGCGCTCGGGGGCTCGACTTCGACCCGCCCCCCAGAGCGGCCGCGCGGGACGGCGCGTCCTCGCCCCTTCATCATCACCACCGTTGCGACGCCGGTTGTCCGTCCGCGCGTGCCGCGCGCGGGGCCTCGCTTCGTCGGCCGCGTCCGTCCACGCGCCGCTCGCGTCGACTCCCCTCCATGCTGCGCCTTGCTCTGGCTGAAACACGCCATTCACCACTTCATATACCATGTATACAAGCTAGCTAGACGCAAGTCAACCCATGGTCAAACCATTAGTCAAATACGCATCAGACAATGACCATGCATTATTCAGATAACACCCAGACAACGCACTTTCTCCACCTCTCTTCGTGCATCTCCGCCTGCAGCTGGCCCAACGCCCTCGCGCCTGCGCCCGTCGCCCGTAGCTGCCTGATCCGCCCCCGCGCGCCGCTGGCTTGCTGCTGCAGACGGTCCTAGACGCGTCCCTGCCGCGGCCGGCTCCGCGCCGTCCTGGCCTCCGCCTGTGCCGCCGGGCATCTCCCTGCTCACGGTACCCCTCCACTGCACATCTCCCCATCGGTAGCTCTTCCCGTGCATCCGCGTCGCCGAGCCCCTTCTGCTCAAACACCGCACGGCCGCGCGTCCGCCTAGCGGCGGGTTGCCTGCTCCGCCCCCAAGCGCCGCCAGCCGGTCCCGCGCACAGCTCCGCGTCTCCGCGCGTTCGCTCTGCCCGCCCGTGACCAGTCTGCCCGCACGCCAGGCCCCGTCGCCGCGTGCCTCCGCCCGTCCGCCCCGCTCGGCCTGTGCACGGCCTCGCGGCCCTCTGCCTTCGCACGCCTCCGCCCGTCCGCCCCGCTCGGCCTGCGCACGGCCTCGCGGCCCTCTGCCTCCGCGCGCGTCGTCTCGTCCTCCCTGCTCCATAGCCCGCCGCCGCTCCACCGCGCATGCAGCTGCGCGCCTGCGGGACTCGCGCCGGCCTGCCGGCTTCGCCTGCGCCGGACTCCCCGTAGCCCGGCCTGCCGGCTTCGCCCCGGCGCCGACTCCCCGCAACCCGGCCTGCCGGCTTCGCCTGCGCCGGACTCCCCGCGACCCGGCCTACCGGCTTCGTCCGCGCCGGCTTCCCCGGTGACCCGGCCGCTTGCCGGCTCCTCCCGCCAACCCGGCGACCCGGACGCTTGCCGGCTTCGCGCGCGCCCGGGCTGCAGCGTCCCGCCGGCGCCTACCTCCAGCCCCGCCCGTGCTCCTGCGCCGCCCTTGGTCGGCCGCTAGCTAGCCGGTCCCCGCGGCTTCGGTCTTAGCCTGAGGCCGGCTGCCCCGCGCGGTTGGCAGAAGAGAAAGAAAATTGGCCGGGTGTCAAAGATGCCGGCTACGAAAAAAAAAGAAGAAAAAAGAGTCAAGCCAGCCCAAAGAAAAAAAAGAGGGGCCGGGTGGAGATGTGAAGAAGCAAAAGAAAGAAAGAGAAGAGGTCGGCTAGAAAAGAAGTGGCCGAGTGCCCACAGCCGGCAAAAAGAAGAAAAGAGAGAGAGATAGGACGCGAGCCGGCTGCTCGTTTCCAGAAGTCCGACTACCCAGCCGGATGGAAAAGAAATATGCGTCTAGCTGCCCGTAGCTGGACAAAGAGAAGGAGAAAAAAGACAAAATAGTTGCCGAGAGATCTGGCCCGACTGCTCAGCAGTCGGCCCAGATCTCAGGGGCTACACCCAGCGGGTGCGCTGACGCGACCCCGCGAAGAAGAAGACAAAGTAGTTGCCGGGAGATCCGGCCCGACTGCTCAGCAGTCGGCCCAGATCTCGGGGGCTACACCCGGCGGGTGCGCTGACGCGCCCCCGCAAGGAAGAAGACAAAGTAGTTGCCGAGAGATCCGGCCCGACTGCTCAGCAGTCGGCCCAGATCTCATGGGCTACACCCAGCGGGTGCGCTGACGCGCCCCCGCGAAGAAGAAGACAAAGTAGTCGCCGGGAGATCCGACCCGACTGCTCAGCAGTCGGCCCGAATCTCGGGGGCTACACCCAGCGGGTGCGCTGGCGCGCCCCCGCGAAGATTGTAGACAAGAGAAGAGTTTTGTCTGGCTGCCAGCAGCCGGCAGAAGAGAAAAAGAAGAAAAAGGGCATTGCAAGACGCCTCGCCGCCTGGCTGGTCGAGCCAGATCGGCCGGGACCCCCCTTCGAGCACCCAGAGGCTCGAAGACTACACCCAGCGGGTGCGCCGGCGCGCTCAACAAGCGTTGAGCCGCGTCGGCTGTCTTCGGCAAACTCCGCCTCGGCTACGCGAAAACCAATGTGAGCTCCTCACCCGCATATTTTTTGCACCACGCAAGCACGGATAACCCCGAGCGATGCTCGGGGGCTGTCTCCGCATTTTATTACAGTAGCATCACTGTTCGCCCCGGCGCCAGCCAGAGTTGGCCCGGGGGCTGGCCGCTTGGCCTGAGACGTTAGTTCCCGCAGACGGCTTAGTACCGTGCGCGGTACCAAAGGCCCACTCTTAGTCACAGACCGCAGAGCGGCTGTCCGACTAGCAAGAGTGAACGCTGGAGGCCACCCACGCGAAAAACGTCTGGGGAGAAAAACGCTTCGGGCGACCCAACCGTTTCCTTTACAAGTATCTACTCGGTTGAATCTGCTCCCAGACTCTGAGTACTGTAGACTCCGCTCGCGGCCCACTCTCAGCCACAAACCGCAGAGCGGCTGTCCGGCGAGCAAGAGCACAAGCGAAAAAGCGGAGGGAACACGAAAAAGATTTAGGGGGCTCGGACGAAACCGAGTCGGCATCCTCCGCATAAAACTTGCAATGCTAAAAGCAAACACATGATATATCTGCGTGGACTAACTTTGTCTTTTTCATGATCATTTCCATGAACACTCGCCAAAAAACCTTCGCCCAACTTTGCCAAGTTGCCCGGAGGCTTGGGGGCTATTGTTGGAGTAATTGGACACGGATACCCCGAAGACGGCGAGACAATAAATCAAGACATCGGGGCTAGCAAAGCCCCTCGGTCCGACTGCCCGACCGCTCCTGCTGGCCCCCCATCCGACTGCTCTGGCTGGCCGGCTGCCGACTGCACCAACCAGCCGGCTGCCGACTACGCCAACCAGCCGGCTGCCGACTGCAGCCCGACCCGACACCGATAAGACCCCGACGTGGCGGCCATACTGCGGACGAGACAGCTGTACCTCATGTCATCATGTATAGTGTCACTTGTCCCCTGGCACTATTTATGAAGTGACCGAGGGGACAAGCATGACACCCCATCATGCCCCCTTGTTCCCATGCCACTACCTAGCTTATTTCCTAAGCTACCCACATAGCTTACATATCAAGCTAGCTCCACACTATATATATGGGCTCACATCCATCCATCTAGGAAGGATGAATTCCCTCACGCATGCATACATGCCACTCACGGTGGAGCACTCTCATGCCCACTTGCTAGCTAGCTTATACACCCATATAAGACATATGCAAAGCCAGATGCCTATGGCACTGAGCTTAGATACAGCTCCAGGAGCACTCTGTACCAGATATACATACCAGATATACTCATACACGCAGGAGTAGGGGTGTTATCTCTCCGGAGAGCCCCGAACCTGGGTAAACTAGCGCGTGCTACTCGCATACCCGTCCCTGGATATTCCGGCAGCAGTCTTGCCCTCACACGAAGCCACCTTGTGGCATATGTCGTCTTGCACCCCCCGAGAGAATACCACGACACTACCCATACCTTGAGTGTTACGACGAAGACGTTGGCGCAATCTTGCTTGTCGTGTAGCTGCTTGATCTATGTTCCCATTAGCATCATACATCGTGTCTTCTGGCATTTGTCCACTGTTGTTGCTGCCGGACACGTCGTCGTTGTTGGTTGTTAAACGGGTTTCCAACTCGGTAACCCTGTCAGTTAACATGGATATCCGTTTGTCGAACCGCTCGATGCTGTTGCCGAGGTTGAGTTCAATGAGCGCATCAGTAACAGCCTTCTTGATTGCCTCGTTCATCCCGTCTTGAACCTTCTCTACGGTAGCTTGTAGTTGCTCTTGGCTGACACATTCCCTGAAATCCTTGGGAGTGCTATCGTCGTTTTCGCCGGTACCTGCCATTGTAAACACAAAAAAACAGGAACACACAGTGAAGGTTATCCCTATCAACTACTATGCAGTTGCAGTGGTGCCTCTCAACACAGCAAATGGAAGCGTCTTAACAAGCTCTTACAAGGTTCTTACTAGCAAAGCAAAGGATACTTGGAAGGCGTAATCCGGCGATTGCGAGGGTCAAAAACCTGTGCCTGTTCAGAAGGTTGTATGTGGAGCTTGGAAGGCACTATATGTGAGTGGAACACAATTCAAAAACAGATAGTAATGCTGAATAAATGTCCAAAAAGCTTTTCCTAGTTGCTGGTCTACTCGTGTTCTAAACCAAGTGTGATATGGATGACAAGGTAGAAAACAAGTATGAGGCAAAGACAACAACGGACATGAACAAAGGTAAGGGCAGTAGCTCAACACAACCCTCAATGCGTAATAATTCTTGCTCCTGCACTTTTTTTTGATTTTTTTTGCACAAGCAGTAGGTGAAGGCTCAGCTCAATATGATAGACAATGCGGCCAGCAGAAAATCAGAACCGTGCTGTACAATTCGTGCTGAAACTATATCGCGCGAACAATCGGTTTTCTTAGCAGAATTTTGCCAATCAAAATTCACCAACCCGGCGAATCGGAATACCAACAGATGTGACCTTTTCTCTCCTTTTGTGACCTTTTCTCTCCTTTTTTTTGCTTTTTTTCTCTCAACTTTTTTTTTCTTTTTCGCAATTCACTCTTTGCTCCGAGTCTATATGCAAAAGGTATGGCTGTTTTAAGGGGAGCGCTCCGAGGTATGTTTTGGTGGCGGCCAAATTAAAATCGATGGTTGGAAAAACGGGGGTATGGTGGCAGCGGATTGTGGACTGAACTTATGTTGGTGTGTGGTGATCAAGGATGTGTATGTGATGGAAGTAGAACAGGGTGAAAGGCGATCTGTCGAACAAGATGAAGGAACATGATGGAAACACTACTTAGACTAGAACACGAACTAAACCAGCAACAAAAACAATACTAGGACACAAACTCAACACTACGAACTCTGAAAAGGAATTATGCAAAAGGCTGAACGTGGTTCTGGGACGGGGAAGAAATATAGCTAATTTGTTTTTGGCTTTTTTTTTGTGGACGATAGGAGAAAGGCGAAATCAAACAAATCAGGGTAAGGGCGAACCTGACGGTAACACCTGAATCTCTGATTACCACTTAATATGAACAAGGGTGTCCCGATCTTCCGAAAGGTTCTGATAACTCTCGATTTGGTGGAAACTTGACACAACTCGATCTGGCTTCCGAACAACACGTTTTGAACCCCGCAATCGCAGCACCACGTCTCCTCTGGTTATCGACCGGCGATGCATGGTCGACCTCACCAAGAAGGCTAATCCTTGCCTGCGAATCGAAGAACACAAGTAAGAACAAGAAAGAATGCAACCAAATTGCAGATGTATGATTAATCTCACAAAGTTGGGGTCTCACAAACCGATGAACGACAAAACTGTTCTTGACAGGATAATCTAAGCAAAGCCCGACCCTAACCTAAGCACCGACGGCTGTAAATATGGTCTAGGGTTACGCAAGGACCCTCTAGTCACGCCCCTAATTGGGCTCAAAGAGATACATGGCCCAAAGGCCCAAAACGGTGGCGTAGCACCGAAACAGATTCTGGGTGTCTTTTGTTTCGATGATTCCTGTTGATTTAGGAGGAATTTGACCATGGAACCAGCGCCATTGGATGGGTTATCTTCTCAGCTACCCTTGCATATATAGAACGTCCAAAACCGAGCCCGTATGCGACCTGGACAACCGTTTTAGTGCAGACTGCTCCTGGACTCCGAAACAGACTCGAAGTCAACTTTGTTTGGGCCTCCACCTTGACTTGGATGCCCTTGCTGGTCCTCTCCACCTCCAAGCCCCTCCCCTAGTATCTCCTGGTGCTCTCCGTGGTTCCTAATCATAATATAATCATTAGGTAGCAATCTATTCTCAGGAACATATAAAGAAGTGCTTAGGAACGAGCTCACCTCTAAATTCAATTGTCATGCTTGAGCTCTAGTGATCGGTCCTTGTATTTCCAGTGGAGTTTTGTATGTATCCGAAGGAGTGATGTCCTCATCAATCACATCCCTGGCTAAACCGGCGTGTATCAATGACTTTCAAAGTGGCGGGTCGGATTGCAGCACTGAGCCGGTTTATCAGCCGGTTGGGGGAGAAGGTGATTCCTCGGTATCAGATGCTGAAGAAAACAAACAATTTTGTCCGGAGTGATGCTGCTAATGCGGCATTTGAGGATCTGAAGAAGTAGTTGTCTGAACCGCCCGTCCTTCCTGCCCCTATTGATAAGGAACCACTGTTGTTATATGTGTCTGCTAACACCCGAGCTGTCAGCGTGGCTATTGTGGTGGAGCGCAAGGAGGCTGGTAAGGAGTATCCGGTTCAACGGCCGGTTTATTACATCAGTGAGGAACTTATGGAGTCCAAGCAAAGGTATCCCCATTGGCAGAAGCTGGTGTATGGAGTTTTTATGGCGAGCCGGAAGCTTAAGCAATACTTTCAAGGCCATCCCATTACTGTGGTCAGCTCCGCTCCGTTGGGAGATATAATCCAGAATAGGGAGGCCACTGGTCGGGTTGCTAAGTGGGCTATTGAACATGGACCTCACGGGTTGAAGTATATGTCTCACACTGCTATCAAGTCCCAGGCGCTCGTGGATTTCATCAATGACTGGACAGAGTTGCAGGCACCGGGGGATAAACCGGATAACACATACTGGACTATTCACTTCAATGGATCCAGGCAATTGGAGGGCTCGGGGGCTGGAGTGGTTCTTACTTCCCCTCGAGGTGACAAATTTTGTTAGGTTCACCATTTAATGTTTCCCTGTACTAATAATGCAGCTGAGTATGAGGCTTTGCTCCACGGTCTTCGGATGGCTAAGGAGATGAACTTAATCCAGGTAAGTTGCTTTGGTGACTCCGATTTAGTGGCTCGACAAGTATCTGGTACGTGGGATTCCAAAGATCCGCTTATGGCGGCTTATCAGCGTGAGGTGGATGTCATTTCTGGTCACTTCAAAGGTTACCAGGTCGAGCACATTGATCGGCACAAGAATGAAGCGGCAGACGCTTTAAGCCGGCTCGGATCCCAGCGTAAACCGGTGCCGCCTAATGTTTTTCTGGATGTTTTGCATAATCTGTCGGTCAAGATACCGACGGAGGAAGATTTGGCTATTCTTGACCCGGAGGCTCAACTGGTGGCGGTTCTTCATGCTATCCCTGATTGGACAGTGTCGTACCTGGCATATATGACACGGGGCGAGTTACCAGAGGATGAAGTTTTAGCCAGGCAAATAATCCGACGGTCCAAGTCCATGACTATTGTCAATGGCGAGTTACATCATTGCAGCGTCTCAGGGGCGTTTCAGCATTGTGTTTCTCCTACAGAGGGTTGTGAGATCCTGCGTGAAATCCACGAAGGGGATTGTGGTCATCATGCCAGTTCAAAATCCTTGGTGGCTAAAGCATTCCGGCACGGTTTTTACTGGTTAACAGCTCATGCTGATGCGGAGGATCTGGTCAGAAAGTGCGATGGATGCCAGAAATTTTCACGCCGAGCTCATGTTCCGGCCTAGGAATTGAGGATGATTCCAATCGCCTGGCCGTTTGCAACTTGGGGGCTAGATATGGTTGGCCCTTTTAAGAGGTCCAAAGATAAGAAGACCCACCTTCTGGTGGCGGTTGATAAATTCACCAAGTGGGTGGAGGCAGAGCCCGCGAGCAAGTGTGATGCGGCTACGGCGGTTGAATTCATGAAAAAGGTGATCTTCCACTTTGGTTTTCCACACAGCATTATCACAGACAATGGCACGAATCTCTCCAAGGGTGCTATGGAAGAGTTCTGTCAATGTGAGCATATCCGGCTTGATGTGTCATCCGTGGCCCACCCCTAATCAAATGGGCAAGCGGAGAGAGCTAATCAAGAAATCCTGATGGGTATCAAGCCCCGGCTTATGGTTCCTTTGAAGCGGACGTCGGGTTGTTGGGTGGAAGAGTTGCCTTCCATTTTATGGAGCATTAACACCACCCCCAATAGATCTATGGGTTACACACCCTTCTTTATGGTTTATGGAGTAGAAGCAGTTCTCCCAAGTGATATTCACCATGACTCGCCCCGAGTGGCAGCTTATGTTGAAGCGGACAATGAAAGAGCACGCCAAGATGCATTGGGCCTGTTAGATCAAAAACGGGATATTGCGGAAGCTCGTTCGGTGATTTATCAGCAAGACCTGCGGCGTTACCACAGCCGCCGGGTTAAAACTAGAACTTTTTAGGAAGGCGACTTAGTGCTCCGGCTTATCCAAGATCATACGGATATGCACAAGTTATCCCCACCCTGGGAAGGGCCCTTTGTGGTTAGCAAAAATCTGAACAACGGGTCATACTACCTCATCGATGTTCGAGAGCACAAGGACTCACGCAAATTAGAGGAGGAGACTCGCCGGCCATGGAATATAGCTCATCTTAGGCCTTGCTACACCTGAGCCATAGGCTCCTACTATGTATATATTTTTGACAATATACATATTATGATCAATACATAAACCGGCATCCTTGCTAAGGCGGGGCCTCTGTCGTTTCGTCTTATATGTCTTCTTGCTTACATGGGGGCTCATGCTTATAAAGCGGAGTTTTTTCATTAACACGGTATATAAAGCCACAACAAAGCTTGGGAGCTTCACACCCAAGGGGTCAAAGAGAGTCTGTTGCACCACACAGCTCAAACATAGGCACCCACTGAGCACAGCTCAAAAATGTTACTTGGGGGCTCTTTGTGCACAGCAACAAAGAGTTTGAAAGGACCCTTGTAATAGGCTATCAAGACAGGCTTGGAAGCCAGGTGTATTCACCTAAAACCCTGGGTTAACCTGCCTTCATCAAGTAAGCCACTCCGTCCAGGTAATCCTGGTATGACCCGCCGAACGCTTGACAAGTCAATCTTATACAGACCCTGAACTTGTCAAAGTTAAAACTATGATTAGTTAATTGGAGGCCCATCTTAAAAGGCTTTGTCAAAATGGTTTAACTCAGCGGCCTGGCAACCCATGGAAAGCCTTGAATTTGGGCCTGGCAGCCCTTGAAAAGCCTCAACTACAAGTTTTTATTTGATTTTGTTTTTGCAAGTTTTCTCTCCTTGGATAAGGTTTTGAGTTAAACCGGCGTCTATTGACCCGGCCTGACTATAAGTCATTACATCAACCCGGTGTTTCTTAACCCGGCGTAGCTGTCAACTATCAGTTGTTAGCACATAATCAATTTTGAACCGGTGTTTCTTAGCCCGGTCTGGCATTGACTATAAGTCGCCAGGATGATCATCCGGTGTTTATCATAACCCGGCATGGCTTATTATGCACCAGCACAGCATGGTGGGAATTATCAACACTCAAGATTTGGGTTATCACGCTTACTACAAAATTTGGTAAACTAAAGATGTGATTCAATATCACAGGTATGGTGTATTTCATATTTCATTGTTTTACAGCCTTGGTTATAAAACTCGGGCTCTATATTGGGTATCATAACCCGTCTGGCGGTAAACCGTCCAGGCAATTTTAAGTTTCTCAAATGCAAAAAAAAGGATTGCATGAAATTACTAAGGCACATAAGCAAGCATAGCAACAATCATGACGGATTAAACAGTGTCATGCAGCACTGCACGATGGCAGCATATCAAAGTATTTCAACTAGCCTATTACAAGGCACTTTGATGCCCAAAAGAATAATTGTTTGTTGCACAAGACATAATCTGCGAAACTAAAGTCGGCTGCCGGATTATGATTCGTCACCAGGCTGACGTGAAGTTGATGGATTGTCTTGCGCTGGTTCAACCTCCTCCTCCCCATCCACTGGCTGGAAGTCAATGTTTGCCCAGTCAATTCTAGACAAAGCTCGGAAGACGGCTTCATCACTTATAAGATCTAACGGTTCAACATCAGGGGCATAAGTGTGCTTACGAATTGGAGGGATTAGATTCTAAGCCTCATAAACCGATGCATCAATCCGCCTGTTGTCTTCATCGTAGATGGATCGGTGGAAAGATAAGTCAGTCTCTTCGACCAGTCTGCTTGCAAGAGGACGCATCTCCTTTGTCAAAGCTTTAAGGGCATCTTCGTCAAAATCCGACCCATCTTCATTCTAACTCGGATAACCATTTCCAATATCCTCCGGATCAAGATCAGCTATCCAAGCCTTCGCCTGAGTCAATGCAGATAAAGCGCCATCCCTTGCAGCGGATCTCTTCATTTCTTCTAGCTGGGCAGGTGTCATGGAGGGCTTGGCCAATGTATCTTTGATTAAAGTTGGCGCCAGTTTATTGTATGAAGCAATGCAAATAACTCGTTGAGCGTCGGTATATAGCTGCTCAATTAAGGTGTAAGCAGCCTTCAGCTTCTTGCGCATATCTGAGCCAAGATGGGCGACGCGGCTACATGCAATGGTTACAATATTGTTGTTAAACTGGCGGTTTCAAGACTGATGAAGTACGGTTGATTACAAAGCTACTTACCAAAGATAGCAGAAGTCATCGCATTGATCTGCCGCTTTAAACCAGTCAGTTCTTCCGCCACCGGGTAAGTGTCGCTTCAGCATCCTCCGCCCGTTTTAGCAGTGTGGCCTTCTCAGTCTCCCAGTTTGCCCGCTCGCCTTTGAAGCCATCTTTCAGTTGCTCCTTCGCCTTGGATGTTTCGGCTTGCTGGGACATGATGTTTTCCTGTAGGTCGGCGATTTGAGAATCTTTGTTAGTCAAATCAGCCTGCAAAACACAAACAGTAAATTGGCAATACTTTTTCAAAGTCCCAAGCACATAACAAGTTATGCACTTGGCACTTGGGGGCTAATGCGGATTGCTTCTTCTTAACTGATATTTTAAGTCCCAGGGTTCAGTACAAGTATTAATCTTGGCACTTGCGGGCCAATGCCTAATTTATCAGATAAACCAGATGTGAAGGAATTCAACAAGGATAAGCTTTACAACAGGAAGTATCAATTCATCTTGAAGAGATAAACCGGCCCTTGGGGGCTACACAGTTGAAGTCTTTCTTATCAAAAGTCCCGGTTCATCTTGAAGAGATAAACCGGCCCTTAGGGGCTACACTGGAGTTGATATAAAGCGAAAAGAAGGAAGATTTATGAAACACTCGAACAGGAATTACCTCATAGCGCTCGTTCATCAAGTTGACTAAACTGGCCTCATAATCACGGCTTGTATATAGGCGGTTTAAGTATCCAGAGTGGAGATCTTGAGCATTGAGGTGAGCATAGCTAGATAGATCCGTCTTCCACTTACCTTTATCAATGGCAGAGAATTCCTCTTCGGCACTGTGCTTTAAAGCGACAGGATTGCCAGGAGCAGTGTGACCAAAACTGGTGATCACAACGTCATTTGTGGTGTCATCAACAATCTTTGGTGGGCTTGACGGTTTATCAGATGGTCTGGCCGGGCTTGGCGGATCAACAACTGGGCTTGGCGGATCAGCGTGTGGGCTTGGCAGATTTGTCTCTGGTGGATCAGCAAAAGTATCCTGACCCTAAGGTGCCGGGCCATCTAGATCAATGTCAGCATTTTGATTAATAGCCTCTGAGGTCTTCTCTGGTTCAGTAGCCGGATTGTTGTCAGTTGGTTTACTCAACTTAGCCTTTTTGCTAAGTCTGGCCTTGGCTCTGAAGAAAGCAGATGCAGAAATCAGTACAATAAACTGGTGCAAGGCATAAAAAGGTTAAGGTGTAATATGTTTACACAGGAACAGTCTTGAGGGGAGGCATCTGTGTGGCTGATGATTCGCCAGAGGATGAATTGGAGGTACCCTGATAATTTGAATCAGACGGATTAAGAGGGTATCAGAAGTAACCCGCCTTGGGATAAGATGTATTATAAGTACAAGAGACCTCTGGACGGCGTTTTCGAACCGGGGTGTCCGGTAAACTGGAGGAGGTAACTTGTTGGCCACTATGCCGGGTTGTGCGATGAGCCTCATGTTGCTATGTCTTCAACGAAAAGTGCGGATCGAAATAAGCAAGAGGATGTGAACGTTTTACTTTCCGGACTGCGCGATGGATTTTTTGTACTCGCACATGATCTGAATCGGAAGAAATGGAAATTACCTCTACATGGTCAGCACGGTTGGCTTCCGCATCATCCTGATAATCATCATTCTCAATAAGGTGCATGAAAAATGAAACAAGGGAATCAAGTTCTACCTCTGATTCCGAGTCATTAACATCTTCGGCCGGATCAGGGGACTCGGCGGTTCTCTTCTTTAGTGGCTTCTTTGAGACCTTAGTCTTAACCCGAGGCACTCTCACCGGTTTGTCTTGTGGCTTTGCCGGTTTGTCTTGAGGTTTCCTCTTCCAGAACGCATCATTGCTCTGCAAATATAAACAAAAGGTAATCAGAAAGTGTCAAAAGGGGGCGAATTAAAGCAGAAAGATACAATTCTTACGGCTGGCGGTTTGTTGGAGGCATAAAAGGGACGCAGCCTAGTCTTGCTGCATTCAGATATCAGTTCATCCAACATCTTTTTGACAGCTTTAGTAATCTCTTCATCAGTTAGCTGAATATCAATATGATGTTGAGGATCTTTCAAGTCTCCTGTGTACTCGCACATTAAACCGGGATGCCGGCTTAAGGGCAAGATACTCCACAAAACCCAGCAGCGGACAAGGTCAATACCGGTTAAACCGTTTGACATAAAAGCCCGGATCTTAGAAATCTGTGGTGCATATTTCGATCGTTCCCTGGCAGTGAGGCGTTGAGGCAATGGATGATCATTACTAAGCCGGTGAGCACGACAACCCGGTAGAGGATTTTCATTATCAGGAGCGGTATTCCGGCAGTAAAACCACGTTTGATTCCAGTCCTTGGGGTGGTTGTGATGTTTGGCATGAGGAAAATTGACTTCTTTCCTTTTTTTGAATTGACACCCCGCCAAGTTCAGCGTTGGGGCCGTCGGTAAATTCAGTGTGGTGGTTTAAGTGGAAGAAATCTCTGAAAAATTCAATGGTCGGTTCTTCTTGCAGATAAACCTCACAAAACACTTGGAAATTGCAAATGTTGGACACAGAGTTCGGTCCAATATCTTGAGGATGGAGTTGGAAGCTGGCAAGTACATCACGGAAATTTTTTGATACGGGAGGGCTAAACCCTCGGTCCAGATGATGTACAAACACAAATACTTCTCCATCTTGAGGTTCAGGAGGATTCTCAGTACCCGGGACTCTCCAATGGATGGTTTCTTGCTTTGTTAAAGCGCCAGTCAAAACATACCCAGTAAGTTGCTCTTTCGTAACCCGGGAGGGAGCCCAATTGCAAGAGAAGAACTGTTTGGCCATTTCTGATGACAAGCTATAAAAGAAGTTCAAACGCTAGTTCAGTTCAAGACTGATATATATAAACCGGCGCCAGGCCGGGGGAAGGAATTAATCAGAGCATATGTGCACGTTGAACCAGATACTGATGTTCAGGTAAAGTTGGCGGTTTAAGAGAGGGCTAATGGTACCTGGCGGATTATCATTTTTAAAGGTTAAACCGCCTATAGTGGTGTGGAATAAACATATCTGAAAATTACTAAGTGCTACAGCAACAAGTTTCATAGGATAAAGATTTAATTATGGATCTAGCGCAGTTCAGGAAAAGGAAAAATCTGAAAGCCCTAAAATGACGACAGCAGAATAACAAAATTCCAGATGGGATCTGTTCATGGACGAAGTGATGCTACGGTGAGGAAAAATAAACTATAGTTTCGGCCGCGCGGGGAAGATGTCAAGTTCGTCAAGATACATTGGGACAGTAAGGGAAAGCAATGAACGCCGACGAATACTGATGAACACCGATGAAGGCATGAAACCCTAATGCAGATCTAGAGTTGAAGAAAGAGGGCTTACCAGCTTCACATGAGTGTCGAAGAAGTGCCACGGTTCTCTGGTGCGTTCAGGTCGATGCAGCAGCCAAGGGTGATGCAGCGCTTGAAGGTCGAGGGCGGCGGTGGAGCTTTAGGGCTCGGGCGTCGCAAGGAGGAAGAAGAGGCGAAGAGGCACGGAAGAGGAAGCAAAAAAGACCTCCGGTCCTATTTATAAGGTAAATGGATAAGTAGGCAGGCGCGCGAATCGAGGAGCCTAAAGCGGAGAATGGGGCACAACTGTCGTCTCGGTCTTCATAGGTTAATTAATAAAGGGAAGTATTTATGGTTTTTTTTACAGAGATGATGTCATGACGATTCGCTGCAATCTTAGAAGATGGCGTCATGGCGGATTACCAAGTTCATATGGAGGAGACGTCATGGTGGTTTACAAGGATCATGCGAGGATATTTCAAGGAGTTTTTCTAAGTGTTGAAGATTGACATGAACAGGTTCAAATCAATCTGGGGCCTAATGTTGGGGATATAACTATTGAGTGTACTGGTTTATACTCATCTGTACTGAAGCCCATGAAGACAAGGAATATGGCGCTTTACTATTGAAGCTTAGAGGCCCAGAGCCCAAGGGCGGATTAGGGCCCATGTATGTAAACCGCCATGAGATATGTAACTTGTGTTGTAAGTTAGGGAAAGGTAGAAACCGAGCCGGACACGTGTATGAGCCGGCCTCGGTGTTCTATAAACTGCCGGGCGTCAACCTGTGTATATAAAGGGACGACCCGGTGGCAGTTCAGGTACAAGAAATAACAACTCGAGAGATAGGTAAAGCGGATTCTCTCCCTGCTCATCGAGACCCATCAATTCCACCACAACAGGATCGTAGGCTTTTACCTTCACTTCAAGGGGCCGAACCAGTATAAACTCCCCATGTCCTTTGTCCGGTTTAACCCCTTTTTGCTAATCTCGTTGCGGTGGCTCCATGACTAAGTCCTCTCACAAGGACATCTGACGTGTTAATTCCACGACAAGGATGGTTTCCTGGTATAATATGCCTGACCTTCTCTAATTCCACTTGCAACTCATCGGCGGTGAGCCTCTTTGGCGCATCACGGTTTTCATGCTTTGCATTGAACACATGTCTTCGGTATTTTCTAGGATGCGGCTTGTCCTTGGCAAGGAAACAGTGGTGTCCAATGTAACAAATCTTGCTAAGTATTGCGTATGACAGCGGATTCCTGTCACATCGAACACATGCATTGTAACCATGTGTCGTTCACCCTGACATAGTGCCCAAAGTCGGATAATCATGGATGCACCAAATTATAATAGCACGCAGAAAGAAATCAGATGGTGGGCTGCTATATAGGTCTCGAGTGAGAACACACCTCCATAGCTGTTGAAGTTCCTTCACAAGAGGCTCCATGAACAAATCAAAATCCTTTTAAGGACTTTTTGGACCTGGGATGAGCAAGGCCATCATGTAGTCAGACTCTTTGGTGCAGACATTTGGAGGCATGTTGTAAGGGATAACAAGCACTGGCCACATGCTATATGTGGCGCTCTGGTGGCCAAATGGGTTAAATCCATCTGAAGCTAAGCCAAGTCTAATGTTTCTCGGGTCAGCAGCAAACTTTTTGTGTTTATGGTTGAAGCTTTCCACTCACTACCATGAGATGGATGGCTCATTACATTCTGATCTCTCTACTCCTGGTTCCTAGAATACCACAGTACATCCTCTCTTGTTTCAGCATCATGAAACAACCTCTACAATCTTGGTATAATTGGAAAATGTCTCAGAACATTACGAGGAATCCTCTTCACAGCATCGCCATCTTTCTGTCTTGATGATTTGCATTTCGGTCATTCACTTAAGTTGGCATAATCCTTCTGGAACAGAACACAATTATTCTTACAAACATGGATCATATCATATCCAATTCCAACTGCACGAAGGAAATTCTTCATTTTACTGTAGGTGTGTGGCAGCTCAGACACATCTGGGAAAGATTTGCGGAAAGCAGCCAACATCGCATCAAATGATTTGTTGGTCATCCGCTCAGATGTCTTCACCTGAAGAAAGGTGACCATAGCTGAGAATACTAACTACTTATTTCCTGGGGTGACAGCCACGTTGCATTGTTCCAACATGCGGGCCCACCATTTTTCTTCTGCAGGTGAAAGTTCACGGAATACACGAGCATTCCATAGCATTGTTTCAGTGTTGGTCAAACTCACTGGCTCCGCCACCACCACCTCCTCCTCCTCTTCCACCTGAGCACCAGGCAGATCAAGACGGTGATCTGCTGCTTCCACGTAGTCAATAACATTGACGTTCACAGTTTCACCATGATGAACCCACCTAGTATATGTGACCGACATCCCATACAAGTGTAGATGATTTTGCATAGTTGACTCGGGTCTTGTAACTGAATTCATACAACTGCTACACGGGCAGAGCACATCTGATTTCGGACCACCATACTCAGCTCTGATAAAGTTCATGAAGTTTTCAACCCCCTCGACATATGCAGTGGAGAATCTTCGAGAAGAAGTTATCCAAGTCATGACCATCTGTTAGACATACAAATTAGTTCTTCTACTAGATATTACAGGAAAAACATATATGCTTTTTTATGAAGTCCAGAAAAAAAAATACCTAGGTCGATGTCTAAAGCTATGGAAAGATATTTGGACGAGCAGATCTAAGTAGCGAAATATATATAAAGCTAATTCAGCAAACATATTTGAGTGCTAAATTATGGCAGGTTGTTTCAGCAGTCAATGAGGCCAAGCACACAGCCATCAAACTATCGAAGGCCATCGCAGCAACAAACATCGAGTATAAAACGGTGTAGAGCTATTTCACCTAACAGATTGGCTACTAGACCATGGCAATCTACGTCACAATAAATATACGGCAGGATATTTTAGCAACTAATCGACCTTGGCATGCCATCTCAGCTAAGCAGATTGAGTGCAGAATAGGGCAAGGAAGCTTCTTAAGCAGAGCACATTGACTATAAACTACTCCGACAAACAGTGAGATTAACAGCGTCTATCAGCTAACATTTAGCGCTACACCAACATGAACGGGGCCTCAGTCTAGAATGCGCGTATTGTAGGAGAAGCTGACCGTCGTGCATATCCACACGAATATCACTAGCGGTGGCGGCGCTGACCGCCGTGCGCCTCCACAAGAACGTAGCCAGCGGTGGCGGCATGGCTAGAGGACGGCAGTCTACGAGAGCATACTGTGGGAGCGAGAGGATCGCCGTGCGTCCCCTCGACAAACCGCGGCGCTGACATATCGGTGCGGTGGGGAGGGCGGCTTGGGCGGAGCGAATGGAGTGGAGGGGGATGGGGGGAGGGAGGTTTGGGGAATATTATTGGCTAGTTGGCCGAAGGGCGGTTGAATTGGATTTGGGGGGAATTTTTGGGTGGGGGTGGGAGGATTTTTGCGTGGTGAGCGGGGGGAGTTTGGCGCATGGTCGGTTTCTCCAAGTGCAGTCCCACGTGTCAGTGAAGAGGCAAGCTGAAGCGCATTCCGTTTGTGTGAGCCGTGTGCAGGACCGAACATGTGTGGGGTGCAATGCGACCGCGACAGGAGTGTTGTGAGTGTACCGCCTTTTTTCCTTCCAAACTAGTGCTTCGCCCCCTCAAAAAAATTGTTGCTTCGCGCGATCCATCGATACTACTACTAGTAATCCGGTAATCCCGACTAAAATGGCGCGGGCGGGTCTTTTCCCGCGCGATATGCTGGGAGGTTGGCTTAGTTGGGTTTTTTTAGGACGAGTAATGCTACACCTACATAATCCCAGTTATGTAATTAACGTAATGTGAAACGTGTGAGCTGTTGATTGTAGATTGGGGGAGGGAGGGGCCCACCACCATGAAAATTAGGGGAGGAGAGAGAGAGGCAATTTACATTAACCCTTTCGTAGGTTCCGGTTGATGTAGAAAGATGTGAAATGCGTGAATGTGTAGTGGACGTACTATTGGAGTGCCTAAGATAAATTGTGTATGTATAGACCCTATGTGTTTATTTTACTTCGCATGTTAGATTTGTCTCAGTTCAATAAAAAGCAGAGTTGCTGATGATGGTGTGCCTGTCATCCTGTAATATAGCCCGTATGATCTATATCTAACGGATAGGAAGGAAACTATGACAATTTACTCGCACTCCTCGCCACATTTGCAGATAAGGCTTTCCCTCATTCATCCTTTTCTCCCACAAGATCTTGATCTTCCGTGCAACGCACGGGCATCTTGCTAGTACTCCTACAATATACTATATTGTTGTGAAAGTTTATATACACCCGCCGTGTCGGCGTTCTGGGAACGGGGGTCCCCAGACTTGCCTGCCTGCGGCGTGGCTCAAGTGGTGGCCCAGTACGGCCCATCTTCATCAGCACAAGACTCAAGACCCTCGCGAGGGGCCAAGCCTCGCGGGGCAGACGACACAAGGCTTTGTCAGGAACGGCCTCACCAGGAAGGCCCGCGAGGAGGCGGAGAGATCAAGGCGGGGTACCTCGCGAGGTGCTCATGATGCAAGCCATGATGATCGAGACCAGGCGGGTGCCGGCCTGCGCAGTGTCCTTGTTTCCTCTTTGGTGCATAGGGGGCAAGCACATGCGTGGACTACCGAGGCATCAGGAAAAGGTTGTCGTTTCAGTGCAACGAGACCAAGACCAGCAAAGCGGCAGGATTGAGGTCACCATGGAGCCCAAGACGGCATCATCACCAGTGCCTTTGGCAAACGAAGACCAACTTTAGTCAGGATAACTTGTACCATATGTTCCCCTTCAAAATGGCCGTTGTTGGCGCCCTTCCTGCTCAATATTTGGGAAGAGGACCAGGGCCTCTATAAATAGGACCAGCCACCACAGTAGGAGGGCATCCGGTGATCTAGAGAAATCCAGTCTAGCAGCTAAGGGGCGATCGAACTCACCCAAGTAGTTCATCGCACCAGCTCAAGAACACCTCTCGTGAGGCTGTTCATCCCTTTTACTGTTCGTCATCAGCCCCTGAGGCAATCCACCACACCACACACTAGAGTAGGGTATTACACCGCATCGGTGGCCCGAACCAGTATAAATCTTGTGTCCCCTGTGTTGTTCATCGTTTTAGCCTAGATTCCCATGAGGTGATCGGACATAGATCGGTAGGGGAAAGATCTTCATGTGCACCCCAGAGTTTGAACCTTAAGGGTCTACCGGAACCCAACATCCGACAGGCCGAGATTAATGCAAACACGGCAGATTTTCATTACATTTCGAACTTTTATAGGACAGAAAAATAAAATAAACCCAACCCTAAACCTATTCTACAGCGGCGCCCGACGTCCTCCATCTGTGATCTCTATGTACGGGGGCGGGTTTCAAGACCCATGAAGTGAAGGTGCGGTCTCAGGCGAGGAAGAGTAGAACACGGGATACGGACCGGCCAGTTGGCACACCATGCCCTGCCGCCTCCCATGCCCTACTCATCCTCGGAGGAGTCCCCGACCTCGGCGGTGCCGGACGTTGGACGGCGGAAAGTAGGACGCGTGGCTGATGGTGCTCCCGTTGTCGGCTGCCAGCGTGGCCACCGCTTGTGCGGTCGTGTCCACGTCCGGCTACGCTGCTATTGTGTCGCGAGAGGCGACTTGAGCAAGGGCAGCGACCTCGAGCTTCATCCCCGAAGACAAGTTCTCCCGCAGAGCATTCGCACTTGCGGTCATGGCGGATGTGGTGCTAGGTAAGAGGACGATGCACTATGGTGTGGAGGTTAGCTGGGCATTGCCGCTTTAAGTAGCGCATTCTAATGAGGCCAAGCGTCCGGGTGCGTCATTAAGTCGCCGGAGTTGGTTCCTCGGGCACCGAGCCTCTTAACGACGACATACTAACGGATGGCATAAATGCGGGCAGCTGGCGCCAGCTGGGAACGCACCATGCGACGGCGCAAGGGAAGAGGGTTTTGGTGTGCGAGGGTAGTTAGCTGCGGTCGTGGCAATGTTGGAGATGCCCTTTGCTCACATGCGATCCCCGCATGTCGTTGAAAAAGCAAGATGACCCGACATGGTCTCAGGTCCTGAGGATGCAGTTGGCCGCGCTACACCACTCCGCGGACGCGTCGTGGTGCCCCGTGCATCCTCGAAGAGCCGGGTGTTGGGGTGTGTTTGGATTGTGGCCAAAGTGCACCTTACCAAAATTTTGGTCATGACCCAAAGATTGGTCTTTGTTTGGATGGTTGCCATTTTTTTGGCATGCCAATGAACTCTAGCCAACTCTAGTTCATTTTTCTTGCCATTGTTGGCCAAATCATGGGCAACCAATACCTCAACCAAAATTTTGGCTACCCAATGCTTTGATGGGGCAACCTTGGGCACAAACCAAACATACTGTTGGTCGTGCCACAACACTAACGCCACCCTCGGCACAACGAAACCGACTGTGTCTAGTGATGATATGAGTGTGTCGCTCACCGCGGTCGCCGTGTCCAGAGGCGGTGCTAGAGTTGCGCCACATTGTTGGCCCCAACGACCCACATGAACGGTTGTCGGTGGCGAGGAGGTCATGGGACAGCTCCTCCATTGGACTAGTCTGCGCTACATCGTCCCAACGGGTGTGCCCCACATGTTGATTTTCCTGTTTTCCCGGCCATATTCGAGCATCAGTGCTCCACGTTGCGCATTAGGCCTTTCACTATGTAGGCCAAGTAAGACAACTTATTATTTATTTGAGCCGTTCAAGTATAATCATGTGGCGTTTGCTCATTTCTCATTCCTCTCCAACCCTCTTCTCCATCGATCATGTCGCCCTCCGGTCGATTCTATCCTCCCGCATGCCTCATTTGAACATTCCGCTGAGTATCATTCACATGTACCCACCATAGTCCTCTTTCAATCGATCTCCGGACCCCTAGATGAAATCGAGAGAGAACGAGTGGGGGCACGTGATACCTAAGGCAGATTCAAAATTTTGAACCGGTGATCATAGCATCCGCAAATCATCTCTACTTCTAATGGACGAATTGGTTGAATAGTCCCCCCCACTTTCAACCGGTTTATTTTCAACCGGTTTTTCTTCGTCCCACCTCCCACCAGCCCCTCCCATCGGTTTTTCTCTTTTCTCGTCTGACCGGCAATACCCAACGTATTTATGGTAATCAATCATAATTAATCCACGTATAGTAATAAATCAATCCTGGTATGGTAAGGTCATAACTCAGGAAATTTTGAATATGGCAATTATATGGTAATAAATTTAAATTACCCCAAAGGCTATCAATCCAGATATGGTAAGGCCATAACTCGGGAAATATCGAATATGGTAATAAATTTAAATTACCACCAGGTATGGTAAGGCTATCCACGTATAGTAATAAATCATATAGTAATAAATCATAATTAATCCACGTATA
>NC_041389.1:134332085-134354772 GCF_002162155.2 Triticum dicoccoides
GTAAGGCCATAAATCGGGAAATATCGAATATGGTAATAAATTTAAATTACCCCAAAGGCTACCAATCCAGGTATGGTAAAGCCATAACTCGGGAAATATCGAATATGGTAATAAATTTAAATTACCACTAGGTATGGTAAGGCTATCCACGTATAGTAATAAATCATATAGTAATAAATCATAATTAATCCACGTATAGTAATAAATCAATCCAGGTATGGTAAGGTCATAACTCAGGAAATTTTGAATATGGTAATTATATGGTAATAAATTTAAATTACCCCAAAGGCTACAATCCAGGTATGGTAAGGCCATAACTCGGGAAATATCGAATATGGTAATAAATTTAAATTGCCACCAGGTATGGTAAGGCTATCGATCCAGGTATGGCACGCCCTCACCTGATCACCTATCACAATCTCCAGCCCCATGCACGCACCAAAGAACCCACCCGGCACCAAACGCAGCTCCTCTCGACCCCCTCGAGTAAACGCCGCCACCGTCGTGCGATCTTCCTGACACAGACGCCGTCGCCGTCTCCTTCCCACCTACGGCGTCCCCCACGTCCATGGTGACGGCGCTCGCGTCCTACACTGACCCTCCGCCTCATATAGGTTGGTCGTTGATGGAGTGGGATGTGCCGCTGCGGTTTGGGGAGGCGCAATCATGATCTGGTTGGGATCTCAGTGTGGACTCGTTCTCTACGATGAAGGATGGCGCTGCCTCCCTGGCAAATGGGATCGGAGGAAGGGGCTCTACGTCGTAAATGTCGGCGAGGCAGCGGCCGAAGGCGAGCCCGACGGTGAGCACAGGTGTTCGTCCCATGAAATAGGCGGCCACGGAGGGCGGATCTGAGGCCACCCCAATCGCCGGTGGCCCTTCCTCCCATCGCTCATCGCCTCCATTCTCTCTCTCCTCTAAATCCTTGTCGCCCCTGCCTGATTCTGGCCGACGCCATCCGGCTCTCGCATCGACCACCACCAGCACGGCTGCGGACGAGGCGCAACCGCAGACGCCGCCGCCGCCATCCTCATCCACCTCCTCCACCATCCTTCCCAGCCGTCGTCGGGGGCACCCGCCATCTGCGCTCTAGCCCACCCGCTCCCTCCTATCCCCTCCCCCTGCCTGCCAGCCCCGTGATCCATCACACAGATGGCAGGTACTACAGCGACCTCCTCCCCAGCGGATCCGGCCTCCTCCGATGGAGATCCATCCTGGGCACCGCCTTATTCTCATGCGTGCACGTCTATATCAATGTCTCATTCCACCTCACTCACCTGAGCCTTTACCTTCCCACCTCTGCTTCAGATCCACATCACTTTGCAAGGTATGTGCTTGATTGTTCCGAACTGGATCGATGGATTATGCAAGGTACTTTAGGTGTCATCATTGACGGCAATTGTCACGCCATGCTACCATCGGAGGGGTCCCTCATCGATGATTAGGGTCTTCCGAACTGCACGAGCTCCATTGAGAAGGATGTTTTTAATTCTGGTTTTGCCTACATGCTTTCTTTGCCTGTATCTACTTAGCTAATGTCTTCTTATAGATAGTAGCTGCTGAAGTGGTGATCAAAGTTGTTCACTATAAGGAAACAACCATGATAACAAAAGTGTATATTCCCTAACCTTTGACCTGAAGTACTTTTTCATTAGAAACTTGCAACAGCCAGACATTTAAATTAGCAACAGCTTCGTACGTACTGAACTAATTTGCAGCAACACGTACTGAACTAAGTTAGGTTATGCTCATCGTTCCAACATGCTTAGTGATAACCACCTAGCAAGCTGATCAAACATGAAAAAATTGAAGTGCTACTGCTAATTGTACTATTCTGAATGTGAAAATCTATTTAATTGGCTCTTCTCTAATTGTACACTTGCATAAATCTCAGATCTTGCAAATTACATTATAACCATAAAAGTCATGCTTTGACTCCTATAGGGCCTTTTGCACTTTAATATGACTAATAATTTGCCTTAATATCACAGATTGTATTACTACCTTTCTAAGTGAATGACATTCAAGAAGGTCATTAAATAAAACCAAGAAATCCTTCTGGTATTGGAGTGTAGGAAAGTTGAGACTATAAAACCAAAAGGTTATATTAACGTTTATTAGAGAAGGTTCTTTACTTTTTATAGGAAAACACAAAATGTTGCGATGTAGAGTCTAGGTGGTGGGCCTCCTTGATCCACTTGGTGGATGAGGGCGACTCCGGTCCTGGCACCCATAGTGCCAGTGATCCAAAAATCACAAGGCCTGGATATAGCTCTAGCAGACGTATGCGGCTTGCGCATCGAGCTTGGTCGTCTCGAGCATGGAGATAGGCGAGTTGTAGACCAAGAGCTGGTACAGAGATAGGTGAGTTGTAGACAAGAGCTGGTGGGCAGCAAGAAACGCATGCACACGAAAGAACAAATCTGAGTCACATGCCTACTTCTATTGGTTTCTACAAAGAGCGGCTAGCTTAGATCTTAGACCAGTCGGTCACTGTCGAGGTCGCCAAGGTGATCTTACAGCACCGCCGTGGGGATTTCTCATGATTTTATGTAGGCAAGCCGCAAGCGGTGGTGGTGATTGGCTGGGTGGTGTCGCTGCCTTGGGAAGAGACAAAGTGATGGTAAAAGTAAGCAGGATCCGATGATTCTTCCATGGGGATAGCCAAAGTCAAGATGTCAACTACAGACTCGTCGCAGACTTGTAGTGAACCTGGATGTGGCAAGCCTGATTTGTGGATCGATGGCGGGTCTTGACTTTGTTAGGCCGGGATTGGATGGTTGCGGAGGGTGGTGTGCTTGATTGGGTTCCCATGGAAGAATGTGGCCTCCTCGTGGATCTGGTCATGCCCATCCTAGAGAACATTGTGTCCCTAGCTCCCTCGAGGAGCAAGGACAGTGCAAGCGGCAGTAGGGGGTAGGGGTAGATGTGGGGAGGGATGTCGGCGGCTGCTCGAGGTCATCATGATGAAACCCTTGATGTCCCATCTTTATCAATGGAAGTGGAAGAGCACGAAGTCGAGATTGGATAGGAGTTTGAGTTCTTTTTGGCACCGATCGGTTCCCCACTTTAGAGATGTATTTTTTTGCGTGCGAGCAAACAGTGGGTTGATTCTAAAAGGGATAGGCACTTTTCAACAGAAGTGCATGACGGACCAAAAATATGACCTCATTTTATTTGTTTGATAGATATCGTATTATTCGTTGTTGTTCGTTCGGTGAAATTTCCTAATATTTGATTGTTGTGTTTCTAATTAGAGCACCCCATAATCACCCAATATGAGGGGATGATAAATGAAAGATACTGATTATAAATTTTAAAGAGCCCGTGGCAACGCACGGGCGTTATAGTAGTATATAAAGGGTATTCAATGTTCGTTTCGTTTCTGAACGTACAATATACTCCCTCCTATCCTTTCTAGTTTACATATAAGTTTTATGTGTAGTCAAAGTATCTCTACTTTAATCAAAAATGTATCAACATTCAACAACGCCCAATCAATATTGTTAGATTCGTACGTACTCCTAGATTTGTACTCGAGATGGTTTCCAATTTGTTTTCAACCACGTGAATGTGCTTGCTCTCGCGCATGCTCTTCCTACTAGGATTTCGCCACATATAGCCAGTCCAATAGTAACCTTTTTAAGCTCCCTGTCCAATAGTACACATGGAGTACTGACAACATCTGTACTCCCTCCTTCCATTTATATAGGGCCTATGTGGAGGGGAGAGATGTGAAAAAGTAAGGGGAGTGAGCTCTCATGCAAGAGCCTTAGCTATATACGCATTCCTAGTTAAATAGTACAATAAATATGAAGAAAGAGATAAAGAGGAGATGGAAAAAAGTACTAATACAATAGCCAACCATATTTTTTTTTGCGGGAAATAGCCAACCTTATAGCCCACACTACCGTCTGAGTGCATATAATAGATGATGGCTATAGATGACATGGCAGTCCCTCATAGCCATCGCCTGGCTATATTATTAACCATGCTCTAATGTGTTTTTAAAACCGCATTTGACTATTGACAAGATTAATAGTACATGAGATGTATAATGTGAAAATTATATCATTGGAAATTCATTTCACATACGAATTTGACCGTATGCTTTGTGTAAGTTGCATGTCATATATTATTACTCTAACATTTGGTCAAAGTTAGCCTCAAAAAATGCATTAGGCCCTGTATAGTAAATGGAAGGAGGGAGTAGTAGTGGAAGTGGATCCTCTAACGTAGGTATCCCTGCCTTACCCTCCCTTTCGGTCACTTACTGGCGGACCCCATGCTTGCTAGGCCCCGCATGCCAGTTACTCAATGGGTTCGGCCACGTCAGGGGATCCTCATCCGTAGTATACTCCCTCTGTTTTTATTTACTCCACATAAAACGAAGGGAGTGGTAGTATAATAAATGACACGGGCGGGGGAGGGGGAGGGACGTCGGTTTGCTCTCAACCGCGGTCCCACAAGCGAGCGAAAACGCAAGACGAAGCACATTCCATTCGGTGAGCGATGTGGAGGGTCCAGCGTGCCGGGCTGCAACGCGAACGCGACAAGAGTGATGTACAGTCAAAACCGATTGACCAGTCGTCACCGGAACCACTATTCACACCAGAACCTTTGCTGCTCGGCCTACGCCAGCCACTGCCCTAAAACCACACCTAATCTCCAGCCCATTCCCCCACCTTTCGATTCCCTAGCCCGCATCAAGCGTCCCCTAGTTCGCCGGAAAGCCATGGTGCGCCGCAACATCACTTACTACAAGATGCTGATGCCAGAGCACCACGCAGAAATCACGGCGGCGGTCGGTGCCACAGACCTCCGTTCCCAAGCTCGCTTTGCGGCGGGCCAATCCCCGAGTTCTCTGGAGCCAAGCTACGAGGACGAGGAAGCCGATCCAATGTTCATGGCGGAGGTCGCGGTGCAGAAGGCCCCCGATGGGTATGAGACGATGCACGTCGACTCTGTGCCGGCGTCCGAGTCCCCCATGGTGCAGGCGGACCAGCGGTTAAACATGGCGATACTAAAGGAGGACCAGGAGGCAGAGGCTCAACTCGACACAGAGCGCGCACATGCCGCTACCATCGAGGCTCTCCTGCAGGCAGAACCGGATGTCATGGATGTGAACCAGGCGGCGGAGGCTCAACTTGAGGTGGAGCGCGCGGATGCCGCTGCCATCGAGGCCCTCCTGCAGGCGGAACCAGACGTCCTGGACTTGAACTGGGCGGCAGAGGCTTGACTCGACGCAGAGCGCGCGGATGCCACTCTCATCGACGCCCTCCTGCAGGAGGAACTGGACGTCCTGGACTTGAACCGGGATGCGGAGGCTCGACTCGACGCAGAGCGCGCGGATGCCGCTGCCATTGAGGCCCTCCTGCAGGCGGAATCGGACGTCCTCGACTTGAACCGGGATGTGCTCTCATCCGTGCAGAGCACCCGCATGCTCCACGTGAACGAGTAGCTGGAGGCCGAGGATAACCACGGTGAGGAGACACACGTCGGCAGCTACGGCTGGTTCCCCGCAGCAACCAAAGATGACGAGGCCGTCTCGTTCCGCGAGTAGTGATAGTTTTTCTTTATGTTGTCGTTTTTATGGATCTTTTGCTGTGTAAAAACATATATTTGTTATGCAAGTCGCCTGACTTGGGTCAGTCTACCATTTCAGGCGGTTGGATGAATATCCTACGTCTCCTAACCCTTCTTTCCTTCTTCCTCACCTCTTCTTCTTCCCCAACAGACCACCGCACGGGCCGTACGGATATTCCCCAACATGCGGTTGGATAAACATACTCTATGAACGAAAATTATGTGTCAGCGGTAGGATGTCTGAGTTTTGTTTGTTCACATGCGACAGCACATGTCGGTGAGGGTGTGTTCCCTTGGTTGGGTTTGCGGCGTGCAGGAGCGACTGTATGAGGGTGCGGTGCGACCACGGCATGCAGGAGCGACCGTGTGAGGGTGTCGTGTGACCGCGACAGCCGTGCGCAAGTGTACCTCCTTCTCATTTTGAAAACTTTAGGCAAGCTTGGCAAAAATGTGTGGCGAAGTTTGGCAATGCAAGGCCTAGACCCAAACAAGATAAGTTCGTAGTACTAGGAGTACTAGTGTTAAAAAAGAAAGGTGGGGTTTTCCTTCACGGGATTTAATCGATACAAATCCTTGTTTCACGTGTGAATTAATGCGTCTTCTTTTCTCCAAAGACCAAAGAGCTAACCATCTCACTCCTCATCGCTTGATTAATGCAGCGCCATGCAAACCAACCTTCTCACTTCCGCATGCATGCAGGGGATATTAATATCCTTGGTTGCTAGTACGAGGCAAACCCCATCAATTTTGCCTCGATTAGTGTTAGTGGCCTTTTGCAAATTGTAATTTTGATATACTGGCCTTGTGTACAAAAAAAATGGAGGTAGTAACTATATTTGACTTCCTTCCCCATTGCGGTGATGTCGACGATATCTTTTTTTTGTGGTTTGGCGAAGTGCGTTCGACGGAGAACACCATTGAGGGAGACCACGGTAAGTCATTCGCAAGTGCCGCCTGCAAGCCGTGATAACCACCTTATTTGCATCCAGGAAGTCCGTTAAACCAAAGGACTAGTACTACTAGGAGTACACAATAGCGTCGTTCGTCCAGCTTAGTGCGGTGAGATGGTTTCTGGAAGAAGATGATGGAGAAGCGGAGTCAGCGAAGAGTGAAATGATGGTTGCTTCGTCCGTGCTTTTGTGATTTGATGCCTCACTGCTTTGTGGTTTGTGATAGAAGGGACAGGGGAGTAGACTCTATGCTCTATATTGTACTACATGCGTCCAAGCATGGGAGAAAGAGGAGAGACATTGCATTTTTTATTCCTTCAATCAATCAATCAGGGAGCTTCGGTTCCATCTTTTTGGCTTTGGCAACATCGTCCACAATGGTTCCCACGATGCCAAAAGCTATTTTCACATTTGGCTACACATTGTGGATGCCCTTAACCGTACCACTTGGTTTTGCTCCTGTGTGCTATCTATACAAATCTCAATTATATTGATCAAAAAATTATAGAATCAAGATTAGTAAAAAGGAGGTGATTTTGCCACGTGGATGGTGGGGGAGGTTTCTTATTTTTAGAGGACATTATCCTAGCAGTTTGCTAACATGCGGTCCCACGTGTCAGTGCTTTACCAAGACGATCCGCGTCCCACATGAGGCAGAACAACAGCAGAATCAACACGTGGTTAAGTTGAAGAAGATGAGGGAGAAGCGGATTCAGCAATGAGTGAAATGATGGTTGCTTCGTCCCTCCAACTTATTTTTTTAGCATTATTACTTCGTCCCTCCAACTTAACTACGGGAAAGGTGCAGCTTTCTGATTTGACGCCTCATTGCTCATTTACTACACCGGCGCCATGACTGGGGTGCTTCACCCCGGCTGCTCTGCACTGTATTCCAGTATGGCACGTGGAACCGGTAGCTTGATGTCCCACATGTCGGTGAAAGGGACTAGAAGATTTATGAAAGCGAGCGCTCCACTCTTACGACGGAGGAGTACACAACACGACGACCCAGTGAACTGTCACTTGTACTATATAGTACTATAGTTTTGCTGTTTCGCACGATCCATCGATACAAACCCGATTAAACAGGAAAGGGAGGGATTTTTCCCACGCGGTAGATGATACTGGCCATACATTTCAAAGGCAATTCTAATGTATGCAAACTGAATAAGTAACAATATGATACCTAGTAAAACTAAAAACACATATGATTTATTGTGTTAGAGTGTAGTAGTAGTGCTATATTGCATAGTTGTTAGATGTAACATGCGAGAACGTGTAGAGATGTAGTTTTGGAGGGCCTACAGAGATAAAAGTGTAATACGGTCACCAAACTTCAGAATAAGCTGATTACGGTCACTATATACGTTTTGCGGTGATTATACGGTCACTTGCTCACGGTTCAACATCGGATTGCACTCTGTTGACCAGCCAAATAGTCTGTGTGGTGCCATGTTGACTAGTCAAATTGACCATGTTCCTTGTGGGTCCCATCTGTCAGTTCGCATAGGGAAAAGGTCAGATAAACACAAATTTACGCAGGCGCGACAAGACTCCAACCCGTGTGCGGGAATCACCTGGTTGTGTATGTGTCTGTCAGGGTCTAATGTGTGTGCATGCACGTGTAGGTTGAGCACTTGGGCGTGAGAGTGTGTGATGGTCGTGTGGTGTACTGGTGTGTGCATGCATGCGTGTGTGTGTGTGTGTGAGTGTTGCATGTGTGTGTGGTTGTGTGTGTACGTGTGAGTGTTGCGTGCGCGCAAAGATCTCTCCTCTACCAACTCGCGTCTCGTCGCCTCGCAAAGGATCTAGGATACACGAAGAACAACACAAGAGATGCAAGGTTTATACTAGTTCGGGCCACCATTGTGGTGTAATACCCTACTCTAGTTTGTGGTGTGGTGGATTGCCTCTGGGGCTGATGATGAACAGTACAAAGGAAGAACAGCCTCACGAGGGGTGTTCTTGTGGTGGTGTTGTCTCTTCGGAGGGGTCGATTCCAGATGCCTCTATACTATGGTGGCTAGCCCTATATATAGAGTAAGAGGCCCTGGTCCTCTTCCCAAATATTGAGCGGGAAGGGCGCCAACAATTGGCCATTTTGAAGGGGAACGTCTAGTACACATATCCTGACTAAAGCCGGTCCTCGCCTGTCAAAGGCTCTGACGATGACCTCCTTCCTGCCATTCCGCTGGTCTTGGTCTTGTTGCACCGAAATGGTAGCCTTTGCCTGATACCTTGGCCTGTGCTTGCTCCCTTTGCACCAAAGGAGAAACAAGGACACTGCGGAGGCCGGCGCCCGCCTAGCGCCCGCCTGGCCTCGATCGTCATGGCTTGCGTCACGGGCACCTCACGAGGTACCCCTGCCTTGATCTCTCCGCCTCCTCGCGAGCCAGCCTGACGAGGCTACTCCTGAGGAAGCTTTCCTGTCGTCCGCCCCGCGAGGCTTGGTCCCTCGCGAGGGACTTGAACTTGAGTTGGTGAAGGTGGACCGCGCTGGGCCATTGCTCGAGCCACACCGTAGGCCGCAGGTAGGCAAGTCTGGGGACCCCCATCCCTAGAACACCGATAGTAGCCCCCGGGCCCAAGGCGCGCCCGGACTTGGCTTAGCAGAGAAGCGAAGGGGCAAGTGCAAAGCGCCGCGGGCCCCAATAGCCTGTGGCCTTGGTCACCGCGTGGCGGTTGATTGGACGTGGGCAGCTCCGCTTCCCCACGACATCTCGGCAACTGCCCGACAAGACAAGTCCCTGCATGCTAAAACGGGTCATGATTACCTATGATCGTGGTAGGCCTCCTTTGGCCATAAGTATGGAACAGCGTGAGCCCTTCCAGTCCATCTTCTCTTGCTCCGCCTCTTCTCCTCCTCCTTCCCCTCGGTTCATCGCGTCCCATGGCGCCCGCGAAGAGGTTTTCGGCCGACCGCAAGGGGAAGGCCTGCCGGGAGGGGCCTGACTCTCCTCCAGCCAAGCGCGGACGGGGCCGCCCTCGCAAGCATCACATGATCCCTGCGAAGGCTACCCAGGGCCTCGGCGGAAGCCACTTCATCGGCGGGGGAAGACGCACCGTGGCAGCGCAGCCTCCCCACCCTCGATTCCACTCTGCGGAGGTGCTGCCCGAGTTCGTCGTCTAGTCGGAGGATCCGGTCGGTACCTGGCTTCAGCTTCCTCGCTTCCTTGCTGGTGAACTGCCGGCTGGCGCCACGAGCGGGCTATGGCTCCAGGCGGACGACTGGTACAGCAGGGCTTCTTGGGTGGCGGTGGAAGTTTCCGCTGCCGGGAACGTGGCGCTGACTTGCCGCTGGCAGATGTTTGCCCGCGCGCGTGGCTTCGGCCAGCCATGCACTCTCCACTTCAAGTTCGACGGTGACGCCACCCTCTTCGTGAGGGTGTTCGGGGGAGATGACTGTCGCATTGGGTGCTGCCCCGAAGGTGACGACGGCGGCCGTCTGCTCATCCTTGGTGATAGAAGTGGTGAGGACGAGGTCGGGCATGCGCCTGGCGGTGCCCGTAGCTCCCCAAGCTTCAGCGGCTCCCCTTCCGATGGCAGCTCTTCCAGCGGCGGCCCTGACCAGCCACCGTGCCCCCGTGCTCGCTTCGAGGGGGGAGGTGGGTCGTCTTGCCGCCGCGCCCAAGTGAAGCGTGGAGAGGAGACCTCCTGAGCCCCGAAGGGCGAGGCTGATCTTCTTCTTCAGGTTGTTGCCGGTCGAGCCGCGCCTATTTTGTTTACCTGCACGGAAAGAGATGTATGGAGCCCCGTGGGGCGTGCTGGACTATCACTTTTAATTACCATGCTGTTCCTATCGCCGTGCTGTGCGATGCTGCCGCGTGTTCATGCGTAGGAATAACTTAGCTCAGTAGGAGAGCTTGTGGCGACGTTATCCTCGGGAGGCTCTGGTCAGAGGCCATGCCACGGATCTCTGGTCCTGCAAAAGAAACTTGCTGAGGGATTAAGTTTCAGTCTCCGGCCACTGGGGCGACTAGCTCGGGCCTAGTGTTTGCGTTGTGATGCCCGTGGGACATTGACAGGGAGGGGTGCTCCCGTAGCAAACTTAGGCCGATGGACCTCACGGAATTAAACCAAGCGACGCTTGGGAGGGTGCCTGCGTAGCCTCCCTCGCGAGGGTCGCGAACGGAAAGTAGGCTCAAGCGTAGGGTAGAGACGGGAAACGCGGCCTGGGCGCCGCACAAAACCGAAAGCAACTCCAATTAAAGCCTCAAACAAATAAGAACTAACCAACTGCAGAAAGCAAATGAAAATCCGCGTCCGGCACCTAATCTAGTCTTCGACATCTTCTCACCAACGCGGAGCTAAGTGCTACCACTGGGCGTGGGCGGGAGCCCCCGAGGCCCAAGGGCGGCACTCTGGAGACTCCGGGGCGTATACAGCCCCACTCATTATTACATGAGAGTGTCACAGGCGACAAGCTTCACAGGCATTCGCCTTCTTCACAGGCACCGGGCCTTTTCCAAAACAGTAATCTTCACAGGCGTTGGCCTTCTTCACAGGCACCGGGCCTTTTCCAAAACGGTAGAATTCACAGGCATTGGCCTTCTTCACAGGCACAGGGCCTTTTCCAAAATGGTAGGCTTCACAGGCATTGGCCTTCTTCACAGGCACCGGGCCTTTTCCAAAACGGTAGACTTCATAGGCATTGGCCTTCTTCACAGGCACCGGGACTTTTCATGGATAGAACCTCTGGAGGTGTTTAATGTTCCAGGCGTTCGGGATGGGCGCCCCCTCCTGGGTCTCCAAGCGCGCGGAGCCGGGCCTAGAAACATGAACAACCTTGAACGGGCCCTCACACATGGGAGAGAGCTTGTGCAGCCCTTCGCTGGAGAGGACCCGCCTGAGCACGAGGTCCCCTACCTCAAGGGTCCTGGGGGGATGTTGCGGCAGTGGTACCGTCGCAACGCCTGTTGATATGTTGCCGCTCGCAGCGCGGCCTCCCGACGGTGTTCCTCCCCCAGCACGAGATCCGTCCCCGCATGGCGTCCTGTTGCGATTCGTCGAACGCCAGGACCCGCGTGGAGCGATGCTTGACCTCGTGAGGGAGGACGGCTTCATCTCCGTAGATGAGGAAGAATGGAGTTTCTCTAGTCGACTTAGTTGCGGTCGTGCGGATAGACCATAGCATAGACTGGAGCTCGTCGTACCTGCCCCTGCCGCAGGCTTCCAGCTTTTTCTTGAAGGTCCTGGTCTTGAGGCCCTTCAGCACCTCCGCATTGGCTCGCTCAGCTTGGCCGTTGCTTCGAGGATGCGCCACTGAAGCGTAGCATATCTGCATTCCAAGATTAGCACAATATGTTTTAAAGAGATTGTTGGTGAACTGTGAACCGTTGTCGGTGATGATGCGGTTAGGCACCCCGAATCGGCTCACAATGCCCTTGATGAACTTGACTGCGGAGCCTGCTGGGATAGTGCGGACAACTTCCACTTCAACCCACTTGGTGAATTTGTCGATGGCGACGTAGAGGTAGCGATAGCCCCCTGGCGCTCGCGGAAACGGACCCAGAATGTCCAGCCCCAAAACAGCAAATGGCCATGAGAGGGGTATGGTCTGCAGGCCCTGAGCCGACTGATGGATTTGCTTGGCGTGGAAGTGGCAGGCTTCACAGGCCTTTAGCAGCTCGACGGCGTCGTTGAGTGCTGTGGGCCAGTAAAACCCGTTGCGGAACGCCTTGCCAACGAGGGTTTGTGATGATGAGTGGTGCCCACAGTCTCCACTGTGTATGTCTGCTAACAACTCCTTTCCTTGCTCCCTGGAAATGCAATGTAGGGACACATCGTTCGGCCTTTTTGGTAAAGCTCTCCATCTTGGATGCAGTACGCTGTGGCCTGCCGCGCCACGCGCTCTGCGTCTTCCTCCTTCTCTGGGAGGGTCCCTTCTGTCAAGTAGCTCTTGAGCTCCACTGTCCAACATCCCTCCTGAGGCTCTAGCGCCAGGAGCAAGCGTGCTCCCAAGGTCGGTCCACAGGCCGGGGCTCCTGAGGCAGGCGGCTGGGGGAGCTCTGCCTGAGGTTGTGCCCCGCCCGACGGTGGTGGCATCACCGAGGGCTTGAAGATCCTCTCTTCGAAGACTCCGGGCTCATGAGGCAGTTGTCTGGGCGCCCTCTTCGCGATGTCGTCAGCTTCCTGGTTGGTGCCGCGCGGCACATGCTGCAACTCCAAACCCCAAAACTGCTTCTCTATTTTGCGAACCTCTGCCAGATAAGCCTCCATGTGCTCATATCTCGGCTCGTACACCTTGTTGGAGAAGTTGACGAGGAGTTGGGAATCGCCCTTGATGATGAGGCGCTTTACCCCCAAGGCCACCGCAACTCTTAGGCCTGCTATCAGCCCCTCATATTCTGCTATATTGTTGGACACCTTTTCCCCATGCTGGAAGCAGAGTTGCATGGCGTAGTAGAGCTTGTCCTGAGTGGCGGATATGACCACTGCACCGGCCCCCGCGCCATGCCGCGAGAAAGCTCCATCGAAGTACATAACCCAGCCGTCCGGTGCTTCACTTCCTAGGGAAAGCGAAGGATCCTCGCCTGCCTCGAGCCCTGGCGCCTCTGTCCACTCTGCTACAAAATCGGCAAGTGCAGCTCCCTTAACGACCCTAGTCGTACTGAACTCCAGCTGAAATGCTTGTAGCTCGATGTTCCATTCGGCGACCCTTCCTGCTGAGTTGGGACTCCTGAGTACCCTTTCCAACGGGTATGCTGAGACGACCTTGATTGGATGACCCTGGAAGTAGTGTTGCAGCTTCCGCGAGGCCACTAATAGCGTGAGCAGGAGCTTCTGAGGCATGGGGTACCATGCTCTGGCGCCCTCAGCACTGTGCTGACGAAATACATGGGATGCTCGACAAGGGCCAGGGCAGCGACAGAGTCAGCACCCTCTGGGGAGTCGAGCGTCCCCTGAGGCGCGAGAGCCCCCAGCTCTTGACAAACCTGCGGAGCCCCCTCGGCCTCGTGGATGCCTCCTTGCTGAGGTTGGCTTGTATCTGCTGCGGGTGTGACCCCCGAGGGGCCTCCCTGCCCTGGGGTTGCCGCAGCTGGTGTAGTCTTGGTCCGGCGCTCCTTCCGAATGGCCACCAGAGAGGCGCTGGCGGAGTACGGTGTGGCAGCGAGATAGAGCAGCAAGGGCTCCTGCGGGCGCGGCACTACCATCACAGGGGGGCTGGTCAGGTACCTCTTGAGGTCTTGGAATGCTTTGTCGGCCTTTGGAGTCCATTCAAATGGGCCCTTCTTCTTCATCAGCTTGAAGAAGGGCAGAGCGCGTTCCCCTAGCTTGGAGATGAAACGCCCCAGCGCAGTTACCCGCCCGGCAAGCTTCTGCATTTCCCTGAGAGTTTACGGCGGGCTCATGTCGTCAATTGCCTTGACCTTCTCTGGGTTAGCCTCGATCCCTCTGTGCGACATGAGGAAACCCAAGGGCTTGCCAGAGGGTACACCGAACACGCACTTCTCCGGGTTGAGCCGTAAGTCCACTTCTCATAGGCTCGCGAAGGTTTCTTCCAGGTCCTGTACCAGGGTCTTCGCCTCCCGAGACTTTACCACTATGTCATCGACATACGCCTCAGCGTTCCTCCCGAGCTGCCGGCCTAACGCGATGTGCATTAGCCGCTGGAAGGTTGTGCCCGCATTGCGCAATCCGAACGGCATGCAGGTGTAGTAGTACACCTCGCACGGGGTCAGAGAAGCCGTCTTCTCTACATCTTCGACCGCCATCTTGATCTGATGATAGCATGAGAAGGCATCCAAGAAGCACAACAGGTCGCACTCAGCAGTAGAGTCGACGATCTGGTCGATGCTGGGGAGTGGGAATGGATCCTGGGGCAGGCTTTGTTGAGGTTGGTAAAATCGACGCACATGCGCTCCTTCCCCCCTTTCTTTGGCACAACGACAGGGTTCGCCAGCCACTCCGGGTATCGAACCTCGCGAATGACTCCTGCCACCTCCAACTTGCGGGTTTCCTGGACGATGAAAGCTTGCTTCTCGATGGACTGCCGTCTTGCCTTTTGCTTTACTGGGCATATGTTAGGACATACGTTCAGGTGGTGCTCAATCACCTTCCTGGGGACCCCGCCAGTTGCTTAGGCTCCCACGTGAACACCTCCTTGTTCGCGTGTAGGAACCTCGCCAGGGCTTCCTCTTGCTTGGGATCCAGATTGGCGCCTATGGTGAAGGTGGCACCGGAGGACCCGTCCTCGTCGACTGGTATTTGCTTGGTTTCGGCCTTGTCTTGGGTGAACAGCTGCTTCTTCTTGGTGGGTGCAGCCCCCTTAGCCTTGAGGGGGTCGGCATTGGCGGGCTGTGCCGCTGTGGCAGTCTTAAAGGCGAGCTTGAGTGTATGCAGAGCATCCTTTGCGTCTCCAGCTATGGTGAGGACACCACTGCTCCCGGGCATTTTCATTAGATTGTAAGCCGGGTAGGTTGCCGCCATGAACTGAGCCAAAGCCGGGTAGCCGAGGATGGCTTTGTATGGGAGGTCGATGTAGGCGACGTCGAAGTCGACCAGCTCCGTGCGGAAGTTGGCTTGGGTGCCGAACATCACCGGGAGGCGGATCTACCCCAGGGAGCCAGCGGGGCTTCCCACGACGCCCGAAAAGGGCTGGCTGGGTCGGAGTCGTTCTAGCGGCACGTGGAGGAGGCTAAAGGCCTCGATCGAGAGCACATTGAGGCCGGCCCCGCCGTCGATGAGGGTCCGGGTGACGGCCACCTGATAGATAGTAGGAGTGCACAGCATCGGGAGTGCGCCTGAGCAAGCGGTGTTGGCAGGGTGGTCATCCAAGCTGAAGGTCAAGTCGGCCTTGGGTGACGCCCACCCTGGAGGGGCTGGGCGACAAGTCTGGGTGGCACCGACCTAACAAACGAATGGCTTGATGTGGCGATGCATGGGTGGTGCTTGCGAGCCCCCTAGGAGCACCGTGACGATTGGGGGCGCCGGGGCCGCATGTCAGGCGAGGAAAAGGCCACGCAGTTCCTCCCAGGAGCCCACTGAAGACGCTGGCAGATGGAGCAACCACATGCGTGGGACGCCGGCGAGTGCCATGGGCAGCCAGTTGGCCATGACCCGGCCGTCACCTTCGGCCTTGAGGACGGCCTCCTCATACGCCAGTAAGAAGGCTAGCGGATCTGTCGTGTCGTCGTAGCGTGGCGGCACCTCCGGCTTGAACTTGTTTGGCCACTACACCCGCCGCAAAGCGGGGGTTAGAGCCCGGAGCCCCCGGGGAGCCGGGCCAGCCTCCGCTGCCAGAGAGGACGTCGCGTCGCCGGCCATGAGGTTGAAGCGCAAGGTTGATGGAGAGCGGTTGCTGTAGGGGAGAGCTCCAGCGCACCCCTACCTGGCGCGCCAAATGTCGGATTGCGGGTTCCGACAGACCCTTGAGGTTTGAACTCTGGGGTGCGCATGAAGATCTCTCCTCTACCAACTCACGTCTCATCGCCTCGCAAAGGATCTAGGATACACGAAGAACAACACAAGAGACACAAGGTTTATACTAGTTCGGGCCACCATTGTGGTGTAATACCCTACTCCAGTTTGTGGTGTGGTGGATTGCCTCTGGGGCTGATGATGAACAGTACAAAGGAAGAACAGCCTCGCGAGGGGTGTTCTTGTGGTGGTGTTGTCTCTTCGGAGGGGTCGATTCCAGATGCCTCTATACTATGGTGGCTAGTCCTATATATAGAGTAAGAGGCCCTGGTCCTCTTCCCAAATATTTACCGGGAAGGGCGCCAACAATTGGCCATTTTGAAGGGGAACATCTAGTACACTTATCCTGACTAAAGCCGGTCCTCGCCTGTCAAAGGCTCTGACGATGACACCGTCCTGGGCTCCACGATGACCTTCTTCCTGCCGTTCCGCTGGTCTTGGTCTTGTTGAACCGAAATGGTAGCCTTTGCTTGATGCCTTGGCCTGTGCTTGTGTAACGCCCCAGATATACTTTCCATATTTGTATCCAACTCTTGCCGTCTCCGGCGCTAAGTTATATTTATTTCTCGGGTTCGGGTCTTTGTCTCCGTGTGTTGTTTTTCTTTTTCGTGCATCTCTTTTCATGTCATCACGTGCATTGCATTTGCATACATGTTCATCTCATGCATTCGAGCATTTTCCCCGTTGTCCGTTTTGCATTCCGGCGCTTCGTTCTCCTCCGGTGGTCATTTCTAGTCTTCTTTCATGTGTGGGGCTTAAACATTTCCGGATTGGACCGAGACTTGCCAAGCGGCCTTGGTTTACTACCGATAGACCACCTGTCAAGTTTCGTATCATTTGGACTTCGTTTGATACTCCAACGGTTAACCGAGGGACCGAAAAGGCCTCGTGTGTGTTGCAGCCCAACACCCCCCAAATTTGGCCCAAAACCCACCAAACTCTACTCCATGTCCTAGAGCGTTCGATCACGATCGTGTGGGCGAAAACCGCACCTCATTTGGACTCTCCTAGCTCCCTCTATGCCTATTTATACCCCCTCCATTCGGATCTCTTCTTCCCCCGTCCGAAACCCTAGTTTAAAAAAAACAGATCTCCACCGACGGACGTGTCCGCCCCCGGCCGGACAACGTCCGCCCGCTGCCGCCATCCAACCCGCCGCCGCCACGTGTCCCCGCGGGACCAGTTCGCCGCCGCCACCGACGCGGGCCCGAGGCCCAGCGCCGGCCCCCGCGGCCCATCCAGGCGCCCCGCCGCCTTCGCCGCCTCCCCGCCGCCTTCTTCTCCAGCGACGGCCGCCGCCGCCGCGCGCCATAGCCGGCCGGCCACCGCGCTCCTCGCCGACTCCGGCCGGTGGTCGCCGCCCCCGCTCGCCGTCCCCGCCGCCGAGTCCCTCGCCGCCCGGACCACCGCCGCCTTCGCCGCCTCCTCGCCGCCCCCTCGTCGCCGGCCGTAGCCCCGGCCGCAGCCCCTCTCCCCGGCAAGCCCCGCGCCTCTCCGGTGATCCTCGGTGTCCGTGCCCCGGCGAGCCCAGATCCAGATCCGCGCGTGAACAGTAAACCCTAGGGGTTGACTTTCCCTCTCCCCCATATTTTTTTTGCAATCTTTGACTGCTTGTATCTCCGCAACCGTAGCTCCGTTTTGGGCATATGATATATCAAAATCTTCTCTTCGACATGTACATCATTTCGTTCCATTGCATCATTTGCATTTGAGTTCATCTTGTTGCCAAAAATGCTGTTAGAAGGAGGCTTCATGAGTTAAATTGCAGATCCGTTAGTTCATCATGCACTTTTGTCATTTTTGCCATGTTTAATTCGTGCATGATATGCCTGTGCCCCTTTGGGATGAATTGTTAAGAATTTTGTCTTCTTTCCAGAGATGCCACCCATGTATTTTTAGGATGTGTGTGTTGTCTTGTGCAAGCTTGCGAAGAGAGGTACCTGAGATTGCAGATTTCAGGGACTTAGTGATTTTCACTAAGTCTGGGATATTTTAGTTCATGATGCTATATGTCCAGCTTGTTTCCTAGTGATCCGTGCCTCTTTTGAGGATGATCAGTAAGGGAGTTTTGATATTTATGTTATGCTCTATCCATCCATGTCTTTGGTTACATATGTGGAGTGCTCTAGGTTGACTCAATCGAGCTCAACTTTTGCTTCGTTGTTAATCTGGGCAGATCGTCAACTTGTTTGCGATTTTGCCGATGCTACCGTTAGTGTTCCATGCATGCTATGCCTTCGTTCTTGCCACGTGTAGCTAGCACATTGTGCCTTCTTGCTGGTTATATGCTTTCCTTGCCATGACTTACACCGTAGTGAGTGCATCGAGCTCGTTTACATGCCTTCATGAGTTATATTTCAGCGTGTCTCAGTTTTCACTAAGTCTGAAAACTGATTGTGTTCGAGCTATGTTCGTGAGCTCGGTAGAGTATTTTGTGAACCCTTTTGGCCCCAGGTCACTTTGAGTGTTTTGTTAAGCTTGTTGAGTAGCTCCATGCCATGTTCTTACTTGTCATGTTCAGGTTTTCTATCATGTTGTTTTGCTGCTCCGAAGAGAGCATCGTGATCTGAAATTTCAGACTAGTGTTAATTTCACTAAGTCTGGAATCTGTTTTGCATTTGCGTTTTAGCCATGCTTGTTTGAACCTCTTAATGGATGAATTTGCCTATGGCTCAGTGCTAGTGTTTTGTCAACCATCTTTTGTACTTCACTTCCATGTATTTTGTTTTCATGTTTGGTGTCTGTAGCATATTCATTTCGTTGCATTTAGATGCCTACTTGCTGTAAATCGCATACCGGTGTCATATCTTAAAACGCTCGCCATTTCCAAACCGTAGCTCCGATTCCAATGATCTTTATATCGTTTTCAAGCGATTTCATCCCCTCTATCCAGTGGCACACTTGGTTTTCCAAGTTGATGCCAGGTTCATGCATTTCCTGTCATATCTTGCATTTTGCATCCCGCATCGCATCCCGCATAGCATATCGTCATTTCATCTTATTGCTTGGTCTTGCCCGTGGTTGATTGTATCCTTGTTGCTTGTTTGTCTTGTTGGGTAGAGCCAGGAGACGAGTTCGCTACCGAGGAGCCCGTTGAGTTTGCTTGTGAGGATCCAGTCAACTCTGACAACTGTGCAGGCAAGATGATCATACTCTCGAAATCACTACTATCTTTGCTATGCTAGTTTGCTCGCTCTTTTGCTTTGCCACTGCTACGATGCCTACCTTTTGCTTGTAAGCCTCCCAATTGCCATGTTGAACCTCTAACCCACCATTGTCCTAGCAAACCGTTGATTGGCTATGTTACCGCTTTGCTCAGCCCTTCTTATAGCGTTGTTAGCTGCAGGTGAAGATTGGAGCCGTTCCTTGTTGGAACATTTATTTACTTGTTGGGATATCATTATATTGCTATGTTATCTTAATGCATCTATATACTTGGTAAAGGGTGGAAGGCTCGGCCTCTCGCCTAGTGATTTGTTCCACTCTTGCCGCCCTAGTTTCCGTCATACCGGTGTTATGTTCCCGGATTGTGCGTCCCTTACGCGGTTGGGCTATAATGGGAACCCCTTGATAGTTCGCCTTGATTAAAGCTTTTCCAGCAATGCCCAACATTGGTTTTACCATTTGCCACCTAGCCTCTTTTTCCCTTGGGTTTCCGGAGCCCAAAGGTCATCTTTATTTTAGCCCCCCACGGGCCAGTGCTCCTCTGAGTGTTGGTCCGAACTAGAGCCCTGTGCAGCGCCCCCTCGGGGAAACTCGAGGTTTGGTTTTAGTTGTACGGATTGCTCATCTGAGTGTGCCCTGAGAAAGAGATATGTGCAGCTCCTATCGGGATTTGTCGGCACATTCGGGCGGTGTTGCTGGACTTGTTTTAACCTGTCGAATCATCTTGTTGTACCGAGATACCGAGTCTGATCGGTGTGTCTTGGGTGGAGGTCTATTCCTTCGTTGACCGTGAGAGCTTGTTATGGGCTAAGTTGGGACCCCCCTGCAGGGATTGATCTTTCGAAAGTCGTGCCCGCGGTTATGGGCAGATGGGGATTTGTTAATGTCCGGTTGTAGAGTACTTGAACTAAACTTAATTAAAATGAATCAACCGTGTGTGTTACCGTGATGGCCCCTTCTCGGCGGAGTCTGTGAAGTGGACACGGTGTTGGAGTTATGCTTGCGCAGGATGTTCCTTTAGCTTCTCGCTCGTGCTTCGCCTTCTCTTCTCGCTCTCTTTTGCGTATCAGTTAGCCACCACATATGCTAGTCGCTTGCTGCAGCTCCACATATTTTTGCCTTATCCATTCCTATGAGCTTAAATAGTTTTGATCGCGTGGGTGTGAGATTGCTGAGTCCCTGTGGCTCACAGATACTACAACTCCAGATGCAGGTCCAGGTGCTTCTGCTCCAGTTGACGATTACGAGCTCAAGTGGGAGTTCGACGAGGACTCTCAACGATACTACATGTCTTTTCCGGACGATCAGTAGTGGTGCCTAGTTGGGGTTATCGATTCAGGACCTTGTCGCAGGTTGGGAGTCTTTTCTATTTTGGCACCGTAGTCGGGCCATGAGTGATTTGTATGATGGATGTTATTTATGTACTCTGATGTGACGTGGCGAGTGTAAGCCAACTATGTTATCTCCCCCTTTTATTATATATTACATGGGATGTTGTAATGATTGCCTGACTTGTGACATTGCTTTCAATGCGGTTATGCCTCTAAGTCGTGCCTCGACACGTGGGAGATATAGCCGCATCGAGGGCGTTACAAGTTGGTAATCAGAGCCTTCCCCGACCTTAGGAGCCCCATTGCTTGATCGTTTTTAGCAGCCGAGTTGTGTCTAGAAAAATGTTTTGAGTCCTTAGGAATTATATATCGGAGAGCTTAGGAATTCTTTTTACTTCCCAGTCTCCTCATCGCTCTGGTAAGGCATCCTGACGTAGAGTTTTGACTCTTCTCTTCTCAAATTTCACTAAAAAAATTTTTAGGGTCACGCGAGTATTTTGGTTTTGTTCTGATGGTTTTGTGACGAGAACATTGTTCTTGGTGCCTCCTGTCTTTAGGGGTTGTGGCAGTGTCCCGGGGAGTTGAGCTCCGAGGTGTTGTCGTCACAATTTTATCGTTGCAATTCTGGTATACTTGAGATATGTGCGCGACATCGGAAATCTCTTTTATGCAGTTCCTTGGTGAGATAACCTCGACGCCACCCAGTACTGGGGCGGGAGTTCGGGAGTATCACCATAACTTGTATAACGGATGCTTTTCGAAGGTTGAGGTAGATGGTTTCCGAAGTTTTTCTGGTTATGTGTTGAAGGATGGATACAGCTGGATGTAGGATTTGCTAGTTTGGGTGAGATATTGTGCTTCCCCTGTATCCCCAACACCTGATTGCATAACCGGAAAGGTTCGGGAGTTTCATAGGTGGGAATTCTAGTAGCTCTAGTTCTTCTTCCACGGATATTGGTTTGAGATTGGGATTTCTTACCGATTATTCATTCTTGATCCGTACCTTGTTGATTTATTTCTCTACCTTAATTCTTCGTGGCTTCGCAATTTATGGATATGTGACCATTTGAAGAGGAATGCATTTGTTCATTTTGTTCGGATGTGAAGACTATATGTTGCAATTTTCATTCCATTAGATTCAGCTTCTATATTGTTGTCTATCAATGTGCTAATGGTGGTCAACCTCTTCAGGATGGCTCCTCCAACGCGCACGACTCCGAATCCTGATCCGCCTCCACCTCCGCCTCCTCCGGAAGCATGGCAAGCTATGATGGCCGCTACTAATGCAAACACACAGTTGATCATGCAAATCCTCCAAGAGCGCAATCAAGGCAGTCAAGGGAATCAAGGCCATAATCAGCACCACTTTGCTACTCTGAACCAGTTCCTCGCAAATGGCCCAAAGACGTTCAGCGGTTGTGTTGAGGCTACCGATGCTGACGATTGGCTAGTGGATCTGGGCAAGCATTTTGAATGTAGCAACGTCAGGCCTGAAGATTTCATCAAGTTCGCTTCTTTCCAGCTCAAAGATCAGGCTGCAGAGTGGTTCCAGCAGTACAAGGATTCCAGAGGTGGACGTCTGATTACTTGGGACGATTTCCGTCAAGATTTCCGCGCTCATCACATCCCTCAAAGTGTGGTTGAGAGTAAGCGTCAGGAATTCCGCAATCTGAAGCAAGGCTCTTTGTCTGTCTATGACTACAACAAGTTGTTCCAGAAGCTCGCCCGTTTTGCCAAGCAGGATGTTCCTGATGAGAAGAGCATGATCTATCAGTTCAGGGGTGGTCTTCGTGAGGAAATTCAGCTCGCTCTTGTCCTCTTTGAGCCGTTGAGATACGATGAGTTCTACAACATGACACTGAAGCAAGAGGCTGCTCAGATGAGATGTGATGCTTCCAGGAAGCGTGCCAGAGATGTTACTCCGTCTTCCTCTACTCAAGTGGTCAAGCAGCAGAAGTATTGGCTTCCTCCTCCTCCGTTCCGTCAGCCGTATCAGCAGAAGAGCAAAGGTGACAGTGGTTTCTCCCACCCACCCAACCCAGGCTTTCAGAACAAGTCTTCGTCTCAAGCGCCAAGACCGAGTGCTCCGCATCACCGTCCGCTTTCAGAGGTCACGTGCAACAAGTGCCAACAGAAGGGTCACTATGCCAACAAGTGTACCAACCAGAGGCGTCTTCCTCCTCCTCCTCCTGTCAGATCGGCAAGTACAGCTGTGGTCAAGCACAATCCCAAGCA
>NC_041389.1:134354826-134358357 GCF_002162155.2 Triticum dicoccoides
GCCAAGGTCAATATGGTGAATGCAGCTCAGGCAGAGGATTCTTCAGATGTGATCATGGGTAACCTTCCTGTTAATGATATTCCTGCAAAAGTTCTTTTTGACACTGGTGCATCGCATTGTTTCATCTCGAGACCTTTTGCTTCCAAGCATGATTTTGTTACTCAAATGTTGCCGAGACCGTTGTCTATCGACTCTCCGGCCAGCCTCTTGACATCTCGAGTGTGTGTTCCGGATGTTACAATCACTTTGGGCGACTGCAAGTTTCTCTCTTCTCCGGTGGTTCTTGGCAATTCTGACATTGATCTTATTCTTGGGATGGACTGGCTCTCTAAGCATAAAGCTCAGCTTGATTGTGCAGCCAGGCAGATTCAACTGACTCATTCGTCTGAGGATGTCATTGTCTTTGCCGCTCGGGATAATACCATCCGGTTGTTTTCTCTCAATGAGAAGGGTGAATTGGATGCCATCTCTCAAATTCCTGTCGTTTGTGAGTATCAAGACGTCTTTCCAGAAGAGCTCCCAGGAATGCCTCCAAACCGGCCGGTTGAATTTGTTATTGAACTTGAGCCCGGTACGGAACCTGTGTGCAAACGTCCCTACAAGCTCGGCCCCGAAGAGTTGAAGGAGTTGAAGAAACAACTCGATGAGCAAGAAAGATTGGGTCTCATCCGGCCTAGTACTCTCCGTGGGGTTGTGGTGTTCTTTTTGTGAAGAAGAAGGATGGATCGAGTCGACTTTGTGTTGATTACCGTCCAGTAAACAAGAAGACCATCAAGAACAAATACCCACTTCCCAACATCAATGAGCTGTTCGAACAACTCAAGGGTGCTCAAGTATTCTCCAAGCTCGATCTCCGTATGGGTTATCATCAGATTCGTATTCGTGAGCAAGATATTCCCAAGACGGCGTTCACAACAAGCTTTGGTTCATATGAATACACCGTCATGTCTTTTGGCCTCGCCAACGCTCCTCCGACGTTCTCTCGCATGATGAACTTCATCTTCAACCCCTACACCAATGAATTCGTTTTGGTCTATCTCGACGACATTCTGGTTTTCTCGAAGAACAAGGAAGATCATGCCAAGCACTTGCGTTTGGTTCTTGACAAGCTCAGAGAACATCAGTTCTACGCTAAGTTCTCCAAGTGTGAATTTTGGCTCGATGAGGTTCTTTATCTTGGTCATATCATCTCTGCCAAGGGTATTTCCGTGAATCCTGAGAAGGTGTCCGCAATTGTGAATTGGGAACCTCCTCAGAACGTAAAGCAACTCCGCAGTTTCCTCGGTCTCGCAAGCTATTGCCGAAGATTTGTTGAAAACTTTTCTAAGATCGCCAAGCCTCTCTCAAATCTTCTTCAGAAGCACGTCAAGTACGTTCGGTCTCCGGAGTGTGATATTGCTTTCAACACTTTGAAAGAGAAATTGATCACTGCTCCAGTTCTGACTCCGCTTGATGAAACCAAGCCGTACGAGGTCTTTTGTGATGCCTCTCTCCAAGGTCTCGGTGCTGTACTGATGCAAGAGAAGAAAGTTGTTGCTTATACCTCTCGCCAGTTGAAACCTAATGAGAAGAACTACCCCACTCATGATCTCGAGTTGGCGGCAGTTGTGCACGCTTTATTGACTTGGAGACATCTTCTATTGGGAAGGAAAGTGGACATTTTCACTGATCACAAGAGTCTCAAGTACATCTTCACTCAGCCTAATCTCAACCTCAGGCAGACTCGATGGGTCGAAATGATTCAAGAGTACAATCCGAGTATCGAGTATACTCCAGGCAAGGCTGATGTGATTGCTGACGCGTTGAGCAAAAAAGCATATTGCAACAGTCTGATTCTCAAGCCTTATCAACCCGAGCTTTGTGAAGTTTTCCGCAAACTTAATCTGCAAGTTGTTCCACAAGGTTTCCTCGCCAACCTTCAAGTTTCTCCTACCTTGGAAGACCAGATTCGCCAAGCCCAACTTCTTGATGATATGGTGAAGAAGGTGAAGATTGGTATTGCAAAGAGTCAGTCCAAGTACAAGTGCTACCGACTTGATGACAAGGACACTCTCTTCTTCGAGGATCGAATTGTTGTGCCCAAAGGTGAACTTCGTAAGGTGATCATGAACGAGGCTCACAACTCTCTCCTCTCCATCCACCCTGGTAGTACGAAGATGTATCAGGACCTCAAGCAAGCTTATTGGTGGACTCGAATGAAGCGCGAGATCGCTCAATTCGTGAACGAGTGTGATGTCTGCAGAAGAGTGAAGGCAGAACACCAAAGGCCAGCTGGTCTCCTCCAACCTCTTGCCATTCCAGAATGGAAGTTTGACCACATTGAAATGGACTTCGTGACTGGGTTTCCAAAGTCCAAGCGTGGCAATGATGCTATATTTGTTGTCATCGACAAGCTCACCAAAGTGGCTCATTTTCTGCCTATCAAAGAGTCGATCACTGCAGCTCAATTGGCGGAACTCTATACCTCTCGCATTGTCTCTCTGCACGGTATTCCTCAAGTGATATCTTCAGACCGTGGCAGCATCTTTACCTCCAAGTTTTGGGATTCTTTTCAGAAGGCCATGGGCACCAGCATCCGCTTCAGCACAGCTTTCCATCCTCAAACGAGCGGTCAAGTCGAGCGTGTCAACCAGATTCTCGAAGACATGCTAAGGGCTTGTGTGATCTCCTTCGGCATGAAGTGGGAGGACTGTCTTCCTTATGCTGAATTCTCATACAACAACAGCTTTCAAGCAAGTTCGGGCAAGGCCCCCTTTGAAATTCTATATGGCAGAAAGTGCCGTACCCCTCTCAACTGGTCTGAAACCGGTGAACGTCAGCTGCTGGGTAATGACTTAATCACAGAAGCAGAAGAGATGTGCAAAGTCATTCGTGTTAACCTCAAAGCAGCCCAGTCCCGCCAGAAGAGCTACTATGATAGTAAGCACCGTGATCTGGCTTTCGAGATCGGAGATCACGTTTACCTCCGCGTCTCTCCTATGAAAGGTACTCGTCGCTTCGGTATCAAAGGGAAGCTTGCCCCTAGATACGTGGGACCTTTCAAGATTGTCAGCAAGAGAGGCGACCTCGCCTATCAACTTGAGCTTCCTTCAAACTTTGTAAATGTTCATGATGTGTTCCATGTCTCTCAGCTTCGAAAGTGCTTCAAGACTCCTGACCGCACCGTCAACTTCGAGGACATTGAGCTCCAAGAAGATCTCTCTTATCGTGAGCACCCAGTTGCTATTCTTGAAGAGACTGAACGCAAGACTCGCAACAAGTCAATTAAATTTCTCAAAGTCAAGTGGTCTCACCATTCCGACCGTGAAGCTACCTGGGAACGCGAGGATCACCTCCGTTCTGAGTACCCGGAGTTCTTTCAGTCCTAGATCTCGGGACGAGATCTTTTCGTAGTGGTGGAGTGTTGTAACGCCCCAGATATACTTTCCATATTTGTATCCAACTCTTGCCGTCTCCGGCGCTAAGTTATATTTATTTCTCGGGTTCGGGTCTTTGTCTCCGTGTGTTGTTTTTCTTTTTCGTGCATCTCTT